>NC_089200.1:5950614-6230614 GCF_963930695.1 Labrus bergylta
AACCAACCGCCCTATATCGTCATCAAAGCATTTTAACTATACCATTAGTGATTCCATCGTTGATCTGCCTATAAGGATGAAGTGAATGAGTCTTATCTTACTCATGGTATCAGACCAAGGGCTTCATTACAGAATGGGCGGGAGGGGGGGGGGGGATGGGGCATCTAATTTTATTGAAGCGTTACTTGAACAATGCAGCAACTGGAACGATTCATTAAAACCTCCTGAGAGGAAAACAACAGCTCATATGCACTCAGGGACCCAGCAGCAGCAGCAGCAGCAGCAGCAGGGCACATCAGATTGATCTCCTCCACACACTTGTTGCAGATTGAATTCTCTCACAAAGACTTTTTTTTCAAAAAGCAACTTTTTCAGTGACTTCACTTCCAAAATCTTTTACCAAAGAACCCTCCAGGATCGTTTCTGAAGGCATCATCTTAATATCAGACTTGCACAGCAGCATCCTCCTGCGCATCTCCCTCACATCTCCACAGACGGACCAGTCTCTCTCTCTCTCTCTCTCTCTCTCTCTCTTATGAGGAAACATCAAACGCTGGAAAAAAAAAGCTAAAATAAGAAGCCAACTTGTGGGATTTTGCTGTCTCCTAAAACATGACAGCCGTAATTCCCCCGAGGATTCTGCACTCCCTTTCAAAAACAAAGCCCCCCGCGGTGGTCTGATCAGACCCAGCCAACTGTTTAATTCACCAAGTTCTCAGAATAAATGCCATGAGGCGCAGGACTTTTTTTTTTTTTTTTTTACTTTCTAACTGAGAAACAGGTCACAGCGTGGATCTATGCCAACATGCAGCTGCAGCCTTTACGTCCCTCTTTCATCCTGATTCATGATGATTGGATGTTTTTTTTCTACTACTAACGGAAACAATGAGTGAATTCAACATTAGCTGACCTGTTCTTTATTTAACTGGAGGTGTTTTTCAAGCAGCTCGATTGCAAAGCATCATAATGGATTTAAGTTAATTTAGCATTTTTCACTTTTTTTCTTGCATCAGAAGAACATTGTTGGTTATTAATTTGAGAAAAAACTATCAGGGAATAAATCCATATTAAAGAAATAGGCATAATTCCAGCTCTAGAAATGATAGCTGAGTTTGCTATTGACTAATTAGTAAATTAGAGCATTTTCTTTAAACATTGTTGACAGTTTATGGATACAAGGTTACCTGAATAAAATATTAGAAAATAAACCAAGATGTTCCCTTATCATATAGGAAAGGGGTTTGAGTCTGATTTTCATTTGTGATCCGTTAAAATATTAGTGATTCAAGTTTTATGGATACTTCAAAGTTTTTATGGGAGTAAACTAACGCTCTAACGCGAGAGGAAATTAGTTCTTTCTTTTATTTTCTGTCGTTTATGAGCTGGTCTCTTAGAAAGTGAATACAGTCACAGCTGACATCAGCCTAACAGTCTTCAGAGTGCTCCCAAATTATCAGCCCACACCTTTACAATCTTAGTCTGTAAGGGTCTAAGTCTTAGAGCAACAAAATACCATGGAGGTCCATTTCAATAAAACACAACACTCAACAGCCCACCTCGCCTTTCAAAGAAGCGCACGAGCCGCTCACCTTGCGCACCTGTCCCACAGGAGCCGAGCAGCAGCGCGCCGATCAGCGCGCTAATCCCCGCGGCTCTCTCACTCCCCATAGGCATGATGAAGCGATGGGATGCTGCAGAGTATAATCCAGCCTGTCGGAGGGGAAGACAGTCCGTCCTTCTTATTCCTCCTCCTCCTCCTTTTCTCCTCCCGATCGCTGCTCTCCTCTGCTTTCCTCCTCCTCCTCCTCCTCCAGCTCCGCTCCGGTGCGCTGCGCTGCGCTGCAGTGTGTACTCCTTCTGCCTCAGTGTGGAGGGGCAGTCCGGCTCCTGATGGGGGAGGATGCGCTCACATCGCCTGCCCTCCGCCAACTGATGGAGGGAGAAGAGCAGGGAGACTGTTGCGGGTCCGAGACGAAAGAAACGCCTCCCCGGACTGAGATGGTGGAGGAGCTCAGAGTTCCTGAAGAGAGTCCCAGCTCTGGTTTCAGCGCAGACAGAAAGCAGAGCTGCTGTTTGCATTCCAAACTCTTAATGCAGCTGTACAGGAGCACACATCTAAAAGAAACCAAAGTCTCACGTTTCTTTGCATTTGAGCAGGGCTGCAGAGGATAAACTCAGGGGCACATCAAGAAACAATGGGCCCCCCAGGCACATACAGGAGCCCCCACCCCTCACACCCTTAAAAAGTAGGAATAGAAAAAGTATTTCAGATTGATCAGAATCTCTCTGTAGCCTGTACGATAACATTAGTTTTATTTCTCTGTGTAGTTGATTTGTTCCTCTTTGTTGTAATTTTGTGGGGTTTTTTATCGGTTTTGTGTCATTTTTGGCACTTTTCGGTCTCTGATACGTGTCTTAAGTAGTGTTTTGAGTATATTGTTTTGTATTTTCAGCATGCTGTTGTTTTGTGTTTGTTTTGAAATACTTTTCTGTGTCTATTTGTGTTCCATCTCCCGTTGTTTCTTTGTGTCCACTGTCATTTTTACTTCTCCTTGTTTTGTACATCTCTGTACCTTTTGAGCACATTATTTGTAATTTTCTTTCCTCTGTAGTTGTTTTAGGTCTGGTGTTATCTGGTCTCTCTTTGCAGTTGTTTTGTACCTATTTGTTGTTATTTGGTCTCTCTTTGTTGATGTTTTTCTCCTTCTATTTGCAGTCTTTTGAAGTCTCTTATTTGTCATGTTGTGTCATCATTCTTTCAGAGAGATTTCTGAGGTGAACCCAGGGATCTCTTGACCTCTCGTGCCCGTGTCTGTGCCTGGTGGCCCCCTTTGGTAATAATACTAGTGATGTGTCATTTACTATTGTGCCTCTTTTATGTGAGCGATGGGAGGCAGCTCCTGTTTGAGAGCACCTTTCCTTTTCCCCCTTCTTCACTGTTATTCAATGCACAACATAATGAAGGTCTTTTCTCCACACGGCTCAGCCACAGGCACACCACGTACTGACTGAATGATGTGTCAATGTGTGCCGTGCGTCCAATCAGATGCTATTGTGGCACAAATGGACACTAAAAAGGGACTTCCAAGTGTGCATGGGATTAATAATAAACTTCTCCTTCGTTCTCTGGAAACACAGAACACATCAACTCAGTGTGGCTGCATAATAGCAGACTTAGATCCACTGAATAACGCAGGTGTCTAACACACTTTCTAATTCAAACACAATGCGCTGAATGTCCACTTGCTCTGTAATTCTCTCTTCAAAACTATCAAAACACAGCAGGTGTGACACTTCACAGACAATCAAATAACTTGAAAAACTTCAACATAACACATCTTATTTGCAGTAACAGAAGTCTGTCTCTCTCGTATAGTCAATGCACATTTGTGTGGCTTTGTTTATACATTGTTTAGTCACTTTTGCTCTCCTGTAAATGCAGAAACACAAGCCCATCAAATCAGCGTGGCTGCATATTACCAGACATCTTGATATACTGAATGACACATGGCAACAAAGACCCCCAAAGCTGTTCCAAAAGTTCCCGTGTGAACCTTACTCATCTTTAACCACAAAAAAACCTGATTAAATAATACAGGTGCCTTTGTACATGAATGTATATCACATTGTGACTGAGTAAGATCATATTCAAAACATCCAAAATGAATCATGCTTGACTTTACTACTACGGCTGCCACACTGGGACAAAATAACTTTGAGGTAGGGGGATGAACACAGACAGAGACGAGTGGATCACAGTGTGCAAACAGCAGGTAAACATGTCACATATTGAATTCTGAAAGTTTACATTTTAATATAATGACAAAAGGAAAAATTAAAGTAAAATACATGCACACATATTCATCATGGTGAATACATTTCTACTAATCCATCATTCATAGGGTCTTGCACACTTGTGTCTTTAGATATTGTGTATTCAAAAACATTAGAAATACTTACTGATCTAAAAATAAAACATTTCCTGTTTTTACTTTAATTAAGAGAATGACATCATAATTTAAGAGGGACATGTATGTTTGAAACATGTTAAGCAAGAACCCATTTAAAATACAGATATGTTCCAGTTTTGGGATCTAACGCTCAAAAAATATTTAAACTAATTATGATTCAAACATGTTTAATAATTAAGAATAGATTTAGAGTCAGCTTTTGTTGTTTTCTTCTTTGTATTGCTGATGTTCAGAGTTGTGTGACAGATTGTGTGGGATACAAGCAGAAAGAAGCCTTACGGGTTTTAGACTATTCCTTTTTTTGGTCATTGATATGTTGAATTGGATTGTGTGAAATGGACCAGTGTAAACATGTAAAGTGGGGTGATTTTGTATCTGTTAGTGGAATATTTACTCACATTTTTGACTTGTTGTTTTACTGAATGACCAATTAAAATATGAATTCCTTCATTCAAATGCGACTGTTTTAATTGAAGCCCAAATGGTACCAAAAGAAGAGGTGTCACAAAGCTAAAGGTGCCGGCTCTGATTTTTAAGCACAGATAGATGATCTGGATCAGTGGTTCTCAAACTGGTCTAGCCTCAGGACCCACCAACAACTCCCTCGTGTAAAAAATTGCAAACTCAATTTCAGATATTTTTTAACCAGTCAGATTTGTTCAGTGAAAAATGTTGCTGTTTGGATCTACGGCAGTCAACAAAAAAAAACGTGACAAAAAAATGAAAACAAAACTTTTTGACACAACATTTTTTCCAAGCACAGATTCGAGACCCACTGAAAATGGCTCTGCGACCCACTTCTGGGTCCCAATCCACCAGTTGAGAAATTCCCACCACTAATAAATGCAACATATTACTTATGTGCTCTTCAAACTAACATGATCCTTGAACATTATATACTACACTTTCCAATATGGGGAACACCGGACAACTGTTTCCCTCTGAACTAGTTGCAAAACTTGCTCATTAATAAAAGTTAAAGTCAGATTAAAGGTGAACACAGAGAAACTTTCCTCCTACAGCAGAAGGATGAGAAAACAGCCTTCTACTGTCAAACTGTGCACATGCATCACTCTGCTCAGTGAAGGTCAGACATCCCCACCAAGTGACAAGACGCCTGTTTTTGAGTGGACGGGGACTTTAAATTTATCACCGCATCACTGCTTGAGGACACTACAAAGTGCTGCTATGACTTCATAAGTGCCTCCTCTTTCATACCTTTATTTAGCAGGACGCGGCATGCCGGGGCCCTCATGTCACACTTCAATGCTTCATTTTCACAGAAGAGGGGCACTTGAGCAGCCCAGGTGCCCCTCTGGTGCTCCTCATATAGACATCATGTTTGTCAATGATTATTACTGTCCTTTCACACGTCTTTGGAAAGCTATATTGGCACGTTCACCCATGAAGAGATGTGCATTTGTATTTAGAAATCCTCACCTCAGGATCTGATTAATCCACAGTCATGTGGTGCAAAGGTGATGATTGCATGGCATTGCGCTCCTGAGGAATATTTATGAGGAAATTTGGTGAGATTTAAACCCTTTTCACGTACCCACTCAGAAAAAAAAAAAAAAAAAAAACAGACGTCTCTGACATCCATTCTGATAAATATAATTCTGGTTTGTGCGAACCAAATGAAATACACCTGACAAAAAGATCTGATGGTAAACATGTTTATGGATCTGTTGCATATCTACAATGTTTTAGAGTAAACAGAGACACGGGTGTTTCATGTCTGCATATGAGTTATGTGACACATACAAAGGCATACAAAGACATGTTATTAGTTTCATTGATTTGGAATATTGGCCTGATGGTTAAAAAGATCTCTTTGATGGATATTTATGTAAGGGATAACGTAAAGTGAGTGGGTTGTTGATCATTTCTTATAACAAGCTAACCTAGCTCACATTAAACTGAACATTTCCACCTTCAGTTTTGTAGATTTCTCTGTCACAGTTTTCAGTTTTTAAGTCTATAAACCTCGAATCATTGTTTTTTTTTTGTTGCATCTCCTTTCTCATTTTCCAGCAGTGAACAGACCGACGTTGAATTAGAAAAAAAGCAGATTAAAAAGCAGATTTTGACCAAAACAAGAAAACTGAGGGACTATGTTGTCCAAAGATTATCAAGGAAAAGTATCCTTTTACATATTTTGACTTCAGCTTTTTTGCCTTTTTTGCCTTTTTTTTTAAATTATGACTTCTCAGAGTCCCAGGAGGCTGATTGAAGTGCACAGAGAAAATAGAGTCTGGATTTGACTCGGAGACCTCACACCTGCAGAGTACCTCCGACAACTTTTGACAACCGGAAAAAACGTTCATCTCTGAGCTGCTCTTACACTCACAGCGGAGTCTGAATATTGATTTAGACCTGAGATTAATGAATATTTCAAATCTGACACACCTCATCAGTCATGTTGATGTCAATTAAGATGTTTGGCAGAAAGTCAGGAAACACTTTCATATTTATGTATTTTTTTGTTGATGCATGGTCAGAGAGTGTGCACCTGAATTTAAACACAAGATGCATATCATTGAATCAAATCAACATTCATTTACTTAGGTCGCACACGGTCGAGTACAAGGTCATTTCATATACTGAATATGAAAACTTTAAATGTTATTCATCCCCAAAGATCCCCGGAAACCTAAAGCCAGATATACCCCTGACCTTTAAACCAGGAAGCATCGCCAGAGGACTTCTGTGGCTCCCTGTGAAGGGCATCAGCGGGGGCGGCAGTAGTTTAGCCTTCCTAGTGTTCACCCACTCAACCTTTGATCCTTCCTCTCCACTGCATGCTGTTGCTTATCTAGGTCATGTGTTTCAGGCTGCCAGCACTGTGTCCCTCTGATGAGGAGGGTCTTTAAGAAGAGGGGACAATACAGACGAAATTGATTTTTTCACCTCAGGGGCAAAATCTTCAGCCAGACGCTGCAGAGGGGAGAGAAACCTCGAGTAAAAGAAAAGAATAATCACTTACTGCTAATCGATGCTGCTGATATGGAAAATGAGGCTGTGAATGCTCCCTTTTAGAAATCTTCACATACCTGACTGTGTTTCAGCAGGTACTATTCTAACACCTGACAATATGTCTTTACAAGCAGGGAAAACTGGTTTATACTTCTCCAAATTACTGAAAGGAACAGATATAATTTTAACCTTTTTCTTACCAAAAAGTTATGGCTGAATAATACTTTGCATGGTTCTATTTCTTTGATGTAAAACTGTAAGTATCCAGCTATAATCCCAACAGGAAAACATAATTCATCTTCAGAAAAGACAGCCTATACACCACATATGATGTGTTATATTTAACATGTATGATGTCATTCTGCATTAACATATGAGTGATATGGGGCGCTGGTGGCGCAGTGGTTAGTGCGCGCCCCATGTATGGAGGCTGTCGTCTCACATCCCACCTGTGGCTTCTTTCCCGCATGTCATTCCCCTCTCTCTCTCTCTCCCTGATTCCCACCTCTATCCACTGTCCTATCTCTCCATTAAAGGCACAAAAAAACATGTGAGTGATCAAATTTGCATGATGCACAAAGGGTACATAACGTCTGCTAACCCCTTAAAACACTGAACACTGAAGGGAGAAAAGCAGTTGTAGTTCTTTCAGCTTTTGGAGGCATTTTCAGACTTGTTTGTTAATCTGCTGATTCAGACCTGACATCATAATGATTATTGGTTGCAGGCTTGTAGCCACCTCCTGTTTAAGATGCCCTTCTTGTTTGAACAAACTGTTTGCCTGATGAAGGTCTAGTACCTAAACGTTGCCAATAAATGTTTGTTTGTAAGTTAGACAGTGTGCAGGAGTTCAGGTGTCCATATATCGAACTACAACTACACACACAAAAGAGAGAAAGATTGAAATCGTCACAAGGTTTAAAGGCAAATCATCAAAAATAGAGAACACTTACGTTAAGACCTGTTGCACGCCGTTTCACATTTTTAGGTAAATATGACATCCAACAGGGAAACCAGAGCAAACTGGTGCACTGGTTTTTGAACAGCAAACCACACCCACTGAGGCAAACCATTCTAAGGGTGTTTTAAAAACTCAGCAACATAAATAACAAACCATCACAGCAACATAAAACTTATATTACATGTTTTTTTCACGTGTTAAAAATGAATCTGAATTGTTCTTTTAACATGTTAACTTTTTACTTATGTAGTTCATTTAAATTGCCCGTGTCTGATAGCAGCGAGACGCCCCTCTGTGCTCTGCCTAATGGTACAGTCCAGGCTCCATAAAGCATATTTGATGCTCTCGCTTCCTGTTTGCCTGCCTCACACTTCAGCCTGGCAGTAACAAGGTCAACTCAAACATCACTTAAACATGAATTACAGTGAGTGGAAAAGTGTGTCATCTCTTCTTGTAGAGGTAAATGATGTCAGTTTGAAAAATTAAATAATGAAGAAGTGATTGCATATGTGAACATAACTTTACAACAGAGGCCTGGGCCTAACCTTTCTATGAAGGAGTGACAAATTGATAAGCTACCCTAACTCCATAAGAGCCAATAGTCTAATGTGCCTGCATGAATATCAGTCAAAGAGAAATTGGTTTAGATTCAGTAACCATGCACCCAATTTCAAAAGATTAACGTGGTCAAAGCCAAAATAAGAAAATGCATTCTGTGCTTCAGCTAAAGCTACTTTTAAGCCCCAGCAGCCCAGTTAGCCAACTCTTGTGGGTGTTATTCCAAGTTTGTTTTCAATTGAGTGATTATTGTATTAGTAGGAGAAAAAACAAAATAGTAAACATGACATCATGGGCAGAGATACTGGCTAGATGTGGTAAGAGCTTAATGTAAGCTCAGACTCGGCTTGAGAAGGCAAGTGAAAATTATTTTTTTTGCATAAAGGTTTTATATTTTATCTGCCAGTTTGTACGTTTTCTTCCAGAATGACGACATAAATCTTCACATACACACCTCATAATGTAGGATTAAAACAAAGCTCCATCAGCCTTCCACCACCAAAAACAAGTGATTTAAGTGTTTCTGACACATCTGGTTTAATTTATGCAAACGACAATAAATATGAACTTCCCAAGAGCTCTGAAAGATTAAAGTTGCTTTACTTGAACAAGTTTAAACGTGGGCTCATTTTGTGTTACTTGCTTTGGTTGAATACACCCTGGAAATATTCACCCCAAAGGTGCACACAGCTTACTTAATTTCACAGCCTTTTTACAACTCCTTAATGCTGACCAGACAAGTTTAATGAGCTGTTAGCAAGTCAGTTAGAAACAGTCTCATGCAGGCTGTATTCAATGCAAAAGGACTGCACTTCATAGTGAATGAAGGGTACCAATGTAAATGATCCACAACACCTTTATGGTGTCTTGTGTTGCAGGAACATAGAGGAGTTTGTCTTCAGATAATCCATCATGGCGCCTGAAAACAAGTCTAATGTTGAGAAAGAGTGACGTATGATTTGCATTTGCATGATCATACAGGTGGAAAAGGTTATTTTGCCATGAATCCACTCAGTTAGCCTCCATTTCCCTGCTCTACTGTACCCGACAAATGAATACTAACAAGACCTCCATGTAGCAGGACGGCCCCCGGTTCATTTCCCCTCTGATACAGTGTACTGCCAATACTGATGAAGCTGCTGCATGATCGTATTCAACAAAGCATGCAAAGCAGGGGATGAATGTTGGCTGCAGGAATGAGAGGAGGCACAGTCATATGTTGAGAACGAGGGACAGTGAACATACAACGTGTCTACACTCATTTTGTTTGTGCACACATTTTTTTTTTGCTCACAACTGCAGAAAGGAAAAAAAATATTCGAAAAAACGAAACAATCAATGGAAGGAGACTCGGTGCCGTGTATAAATGAAGTATGTGTCCCCTGATGTAAAGTAGAACACAAAGACATCCACTATGTGTGGTGCTTTAGAGACTGACACGTTATTGAATGAATACATAAAACACGTGGATTTAAGTTATTTCCTGTATGACGGTTGCTCTTCACTGAAGTATATGTGCTAAAATAACTTCACATTAACATCGAAGTCGCTGATGGAAACATGAAATCATTTGCATTTTCTTATGAACTATAATCTACATTCAGATGGAGAGCACGGCTTATGACTCTGAAGTGATAACGAAGAAGGAGCTCAGCTGGGAGAAACAGCAGGTAATAAACCAGAGGGAGGACTGACTGTAGCATTAACAGGGTTATATATACACACACACACACACTCACACACACACACTCACACACACACACACACACACAACTGTAACCCCTCTGTGCTTGTCCAACTAACAGCACAGAGCAATCAGTGGACGATATTGTCGGTCTTATTATAGAAAAGGGTGGAAGATGTGCACATACAGAGAGGATTTACAGTATTTATAAAACAGTGGCTCATCGACTGTTCTCATTACTGAAGGTGCATCACACGTGGTGACAAGAGTGAGCAAATTGAAGGGACTCAGCTTTGCTTTATGTCTTATTTTTTCTTGTGCTATCTTAAACAGTAAAGATGATTGTTATTCTCGTTTAGAATTCTGCATTCAATCAATCGATCACAGTAAAGATGATTGTTATTCTCGTTTAGAATTCTGCAGTCAATCAATCGGTCACAGTAAAGATGCAGACAAAAAGAATTAAGGTATACAGAGGTGTGACATGCAAACCAAGCTGCAAGCTCTAGTGTTGTGAAGTTAAGCCAATGTGGGAGTAAAAAAAAACTTCTTTGAGATGTTACGAGAACTTTTCTAGTCATGGGCGGTTCTAGGCAGGGGCCAACAGGGGCCAGTGCCCCTGTGACACTGATCTTGGACCCCCCTGTGGCCACCCTTTCAAAAGGAAGAGCCCCCCCTAATAAGACACTATTTGACTCAACAACCGGACTCACAATCTAGTATTAAATACTGTTACTGAAACAAATATAAATCATGGTATTTAATGATGTGTGCTATTATTTGGCATAATGTTTATATATATTTTTAAGCGATCATCTTTGTCTATTTTTCACCTGGGTTTAATGTTCCTCTCTGACAAAACAACTGGCCCCAGTTTGGCCCCCTCAGTAAAAGTGGTCTAGAACCGCCACTGTTTCTAGAATCTGACGACAGGTTCTGCCGTCGTATTAGAGCAAAGCATGGAGTAGCTACAGTTGTAGGACACGCCCACAACTGTGGCTCTTTCAAGAACACACCCAACCAGAAGCTCACTCAAATGTCCCTGTGACCGCTAACAGAGCTGGACGATTGGAGGAAAGCGTGCACGTGGGCAGACAGCAGCTGAATGAAATGAAAGGTTTCAGACAGAGGGATTTAACTGACGCCTGTATCACATAAACAAGGTGTTAGTTGAATTACACATCTCACAATGCTACTCTATAGATGTCCCAGAGCGACATCATCATAGTGAAAGTGAATGTAAGAGATCTCCTTTAAATGTCCAAACCCTGCTCTTACATGGTAAGGTGGATCAAAAGTTAGGAGGTTGGAGGAGATGGCATTTCCAATATTAATACCTCCATCGTAGGGCTTCATAACACTTCTTAAGAAACGAATGGATGACGACACATAGACTTCTATGATTTATTAAGTCTGTGGTTCAGAGTTAAATTGTGGATCTTGCACTAACAGTAAATGATACACACATTTATGACTAACCATTAGCACACCCCCACTAATCTTTGATGGTAATTTTTGTAGGGAGATTTGCAGCTATAGTACAGCACACATTAGACATGCAGCTCTCCAACAAAATGACAGTCTCTGCATACACTGGGTTACACTGTTAGTTTTTAAATCTCTTACTGCACAAGCCAACAACACAGTAACTTAAAGGCTGGATTCAACGAACCGTCATTGTAGTTATCTAAATAAATAAACATTAAACCTTGACAAAGAGAAACCCTCAAAGACTTAAAGCTCACTGATGTGTCTGTCTTTATCCCCCTTTACCTCTGCAGTTTTGTCTCCCACACCCTTTGATCTTCTCCTGTGGTACTGTAGCAAAGCTGCTTTTGAAAATGCAAAGAGCAACTCTCCCTCTCTCAATAGGACATTGTGCGGTAGATGGGAACATAATTCCACCATCACCGTCCGCTCCTCCTGTGAAAAGCAGAAATTGAAAATTGGATTGATGCTATTTGTCCTCTTGATTATTTGTTGCCCTATCTGAGAGATCTGATGAAATTTCCCAACAATCACACAGAATGTGAACCCATATTGCAGGAGGAGATGCGGGGAAAGTCATTTCTGGCACATTGTGAAATCGTCTCATCTCAGCCGGCTTGTTCCCCGCTCAGAGATGTCTTATAAATATTACCATGGAAATATTCTCCATTCTACTATGAATACAAACATGTTTTTTTGTTCTTATTGTACTTTTGATTCTGAGCTACATCATCAGGTTTCTGCATAAATTGTAATAGACATTTGCTTTTTCTTTTAAAGAAAAACTCAAAAGCTGCAAGAGTTGAAAAGAATGAACACAAGCCCAGTTACAGAATTAGTCAAGCATTAATTAGCCACAATATTCGTCCGCCGTCTGTTTCCTCGGAGACTCCCTCCTGTTCAAGCAGAGGGCTGGAGTTTTGTCCTGTTGACAGGAGGAAACAGGACACAGCTTGAGCTGAAGGTGCAAAGACAGTGATGCAGAGTTCAAATCACATCTGTCTTCCTGGATCAACTCATTTTGTTCAGATTTTAAAGACATGCTAACGCTCTCTATAGCACAGCTGAAAGTCAAGGGGAAGGGTTAAGGACTTAATCAAAGTCAAAGTCAAAGTCAACTTTATTGTCAATTTCAAAATATGCCAGACATACAGTGAAATCGAAATTGCGTTTGTCTCCGTCTCGCGGTGCAGTACAACCAAAATAAGGTAAAATAAGATAAAGTAAAATAGATAAAATAAAATGAGGTAAAAATAAGATAAATAATATTTACAGTAATACATTCTGATCAATTCTGGTAAAAAAAATAAAAAATGTAAGGAGAAATAGAAAGATTAAAGCCATTTCTCTGCTGCTAACTGAACTGACTTTCTCTTACTGGAACTGTAATCATTAAACGTGAAATACAACCCTGTGTTCAGGAGATGAAGTTTGACTTCTGCCTTTGCAAAGAAGTCAGGCAACGATACAGGGACTATCACTAAAGCGTGATAATAAATAATGAATAAAATGTGTTTAAATGGAACTTTTCCAAAGTAGTTTATGATGCCAGGACACCAAGGTTCTCATTCTTTAGGTCTTGATGCAAACCTCAGTTCACATGCCTGCAGATAAGAAGACAGAGCAAGAGTCTTTCAAGCCTGTGCCCGACTCAAACCTTTGAGTCAAAGCCAGCAGTTTCTCATTGTGAGCCCCCCTCCAAGTTTCTGGCTCCAGGAGGGAGGTCCTGGGAATGAGAGTGTGTGGTGGTCATGTTGATTGGTGCAGCATCAGCAGTAATGCCGGCATTCTACTGGACTTCGCTGGGAGGGAGCTTAGCTGAAGAGAGACCTAGTCGATGTACGTCCGACCCTCACCCCGAGGTCACAAGCTTAGGGAGCTGAGTGGGTGTCTTCCTTGAGAGGATTTCTGCACAGGGCATAATGGCAGGAGACCCCATGGTCAATTTAAAGCAAACAAAAGAGATGAATCTAATCCGGCTTGAGAACAGCTCTGGATCCCCCCCAGGAGGAGGTGGAAAGCTTTGTTGAGAAGAGGGAGGTCTTGACTGTCCTGTTTAGGCTTCTGCCACTGTGACCAGGCCGTAAGCAACGTACAATCGATGGACTGAGGTTGGCTGGTATTTTTTTTTTTACAAAGTTTCTATGTGCACTACAGGAGCAAGCTAACAAACAAAAATAGAGATATAATAAAACACAAGTTTAAAGAAAATAATGTGAAGATTAAATGACTGAACATGTAATTGCAGAGGAGACAAGGATGCGTGGAATGGGCTTTTTAAAGGAATTTCAAAATAAGATAAATTAGTCCGATTCAGGAAATTTAAGGGACATTTTTTGCTGGGAACATTTTCAGGAAAAGTTGTCTCTTTACACGTCACGTAGACACAGAAAACATTAATTTGAAGCTGTTTTCCAATCGACGAATCCAAGTCCAATGTTCTCCAGTAAAATCCTGAGAGAAATGTCTGGCTGTTTACCAACTTCATTCTCCGCAGTGTTCAATAGCTGGGCCATAACTTTTTCCATCTGCAATTTGATGATTTTAAATGTAGAGTTTTTACTCTTTGGGGAGAAAGCTGTATGCTTCTGCCAAAAAACAAAAAAGGGAGAGACATGGAAGTAAGATGTTTAAAAAGCTGAGGGGGAGTGAAGCAACAGGTGGATATAATTTGTGGAAAAAAAAAAGAAAAAGCTAATTAATCCATTGTTAATCTCTATTCATAGATTTTACATTAAAAATGTGTTGGTGCTTTGGTCCCATGTATGAAGTCCTCAAACCTCAGGTTCAGGTCCAGCTTGTGGCTCCTATCCCACGCCTTGTTCCCCACTCTCTCAAAGTTTAAATACAATCTTCCTCTTCCCTTCATTTCAGTGTCTGTGTAAGTTAGCATCTACATGTATTCCTCCCTCTCTCACCTGCTTTTAGCCCTTGTTAGCATATAGTGCAAATGAGTCTCAGCAGAGTCAGGGAAAATAATTGCCTCATTTATCCAGACATCCACTTTGATATTGAAATTCACATTAATATGTAAAAAAGATGCGTGCTCACATACTAAGGCTTCATTATATAGCAACACACTCGCACATAAACAGACGAACGTTCCCTCCATCACAAACGTCTTCCTCTGTTTTTTTAAGGTTCAGCATTAAAACAGTCAAAGCGTTCTTTCCTGAACAGTGAGTCTGGTATTGCCAGCTCTCCAGGGGGCATTGTTTGTTCACATCCCTGTAGTTGATTTTTTTCCCATCAGCATTTCTTTTTCTATTTCTTCATCCTGCCTGCAAACATCTTTTCAAAGGAAAGACGGGTAGAGAGATGTGAATTACGTAACACAGAAGATGCTTTTAAAGGGCTCCTGAGTGCACTTCAGCATGCCATGTCTATACATGAGTGATTCACAATTAGGGGGGGACTTATACCCAAGGGCACACTTATACCGTTAACAGGGGAGGCAGAAAGATTTAAGAGTTGCTCAACTAATTTCAAGGAATGGAAAATATGGGGCGCTGGTTTATAGCTTTAGCTTGTAGGACAGTTTTCCCTGTGTCCATGTGTTTACTGGTTGTGTGATCTGAAGTCAGACTGGAAGGACTTGATTATAAATAAATACATTTATTTTATATTATTGGTTAAACTATTAATGTAATTGCACAAAAATAGGTCCATTCAAACTACATACCTGGCAACCCTGGGTTACAGGTTTGCACATTTATGCAGGTTTGTGCCCGAGAATCCAACGACCCTCAAAGGAGACTTTTTGCTGAAACAGAAACTTTGCATTAACTATATTTATTTTCTTATCTCCAGTTTGAGTGTGCATACTTTTTCTGTCTCAGTTACAACCCACACACATTAACAGCCAGAAGAATTAGGACAGGATGTAATCATGGAGAATGGAATAATCATGGACCAATGAATAAACACAGTTTAAGTTGAGGATGTCCAGCCGCTGAGGTCAGTTTATTCTCTCTGTGAATACTGATAGAGAGCTGAGGTTGTTTCCAGTTTCTTTAATGGTCGAGTTCAGCCGATATGAGACTTTTCATATTGGAGGTTTTTAATGGTGACTATGCTTATCATCATAATTGGCCTTGCTCGGGGGAATATAGTGAGAATGTGGTTGTGCTGGACCAGGTGTGAAAAAGAACGTGTGCGCTCAGAAAATCATCTCTGTTAAAAGTTATATATAAGTCAAATAATCAGCATTTCTAAGCTCTTCCAGTGCTCATATTCTGCTCCAGCGAGTCATTGGTGATGATGGAGTAATTTAAAGTGTACTGGACAGTGTGTCCTACCCAGCTATACTACTCCAGATATCATGCTTTAATTTCCTTCTAAACTAAAAAAAATAATTTTACTCTGCAGATGTTTCCTCAGCCACTCTACAATCTTCTGTCCCCATATTTTTTCCCACGTGCTCTTATTTAGTTTGCAAACCAAATGGAGCCAGCCAAGTGATCAATGCACTCTTCCTCTAACTTTTTATTCTCAACATCTGCTGCTGCTTGATTCGCCGGGCTTTTGGCAGGTCATTTGGTTGGAAAAATATTCAATGGCTCCAACGCCTCAAGCTCCTGGAAGAACCTCAACATCCCTTAGTTGTATTATTCATCCACTTTCCAAATGGACTTACTCGTGTCCAGGGTCACACAGAGCTTCAGGCCTATCCCAGCATGCACTGGTTTGGAAGGAAGAGATATACTGTTCCTTAGCTTACTCTTTCAATTATTGCTATGGGAAAAAGTGCAGCTGCCCCTTATAAAATGTGTACTTTGTGTGCGTTTAGGGCTGCAACAAATTGCATGATAATTTTCTCAAATAATCGCCAACTGTCTGCTTTAAAGATTGTTAAAAAGCTGTGAAAATGCTCATCACAATTTCATGTTGTGTCTTCAAGTTGCTTCTTTTCTGCAGCCAACTTCACAAAAGTTTTAAGACTTTTAATTGTTTCTCATGGATGGAAAAATAAAAGCTGCAAATCATTATATTTGAGATGCTGGAACCGGCAAACGTTGGAAAATGTTGCTTGAAATATTAGCTAAACAATTTATGATTAATAAGTATCTCACTTTTTTCCAAATCAATTCATAGATTAAAAGTTCAGCACTGCTTTCATCATGCACATTGGTGTATACTATGGTAAATATTGTACCTTAAACTGTGATGATCTTGCTTGTACATCACACAAAAGTTATATTATTTTTTACAATATGGTTGGATTAGAGATTGAAAGAAATAGCTGAGCTTGCTATTGACTAAAAGCTGCTCACTATATGAACTTTGCACACAATTACTTTTGTGCTTTTTGTTCCTTTATTGGAGAGACAGGATGCTGGACAGAGCCTGGAACTTTTGACATGTTTTGGGGCTTATTTGATAATGTGAAGGTATCTGAATGCAACCATTATTGGCATTCAGGTTTTTGGATTCAACACCTATGGGCAAACCGTTATAGTTTGAAATCATAGTACAAGAGATGTTCAGTAATCTAAGTGCAAACTGGCAATGAGCTTTTGTAAAATATTCCAGCTGGTGAAGGATTTGTCACTATCCTGAGAGCTTCCTCACGTCTCTGCCCAGTCACCCTTGTAATGAAAACAAACACAGCCTCAAGGTGTTACGTATGAGACTGGATTCTTAAAGCAAGGTCAGACAAGAGAAGAGAAAACAAGAGAGTAGTGAGATCAGTATTCATGTTTCCTTCGACTCATCCTTGAAACATTCTTACACTGCAGGTTTACAAACAACACCTTTCTTAATACGATTTGTTCATCTCCATGCCGGGTAAACACTGGCTTCTCCCAGACTTCTCATCGGCTTTCTTAGCGGTTTATTTATTATTTAATCAGGATTAATTATTTCAGAGTAGAGCTCACTGCTTTGGATTAGACAACAAACCTCCTGAGGGCTACCTGACGGAAACATTTTACGTTTAATTTATGATAAACTCTGATGTATATCACAAACACTTGTTTGATTCAAAAAAACATCAGAAACCTCTGCTTGTGAGTAATCCAGGATAACATGCAAGTTATTTAAGCCTTCAACTTCAAGTGAGCAATGTTGTGCATCGGCTTGACAGTTAAATCTGAATCCTCTCCTCCAGAGACACTTAATGGTGTTATATTACAGACTTAACTCTTATGGGAATTCTACATGCAACAGTGTTCCTTTCATTTAGCTTAATCACATATTTCAGTGTGTACCTATAACATCTCTGATAACTGTATGAAAGATGTTTTTTCCTAACATTTATCTAAGCACAGTAAGATGACCTGCTCACAGGTACTGTATCGATCGGGGCTTTGCAGCTACTACAGCATTACCAGGTTTCTCACCATGTTGAAAATGTGATTCTGTCTTTTTTATGCTTTAATAATCCCAAAAGGGAATTGTTTCTTGTTATTTCTAAAAAATAGCATTTTAGTTCATCCGTTAGCCTATCCTGCATGGTGTTGGAAAGGACTGCTCCTCTTCTTCATCTCACACTAACTAACTGGAAGTATCACTGTGAGGGGGTCTTCTGACATGTGGATGCATATCGATGATGAATCTAAATGTATCGAGGTTAAAAACAGAACATGACCATTGAAATGTCAACTACAACATTTGGACACTATAAAAACAGAGGTAATGGACAAACAAATTATTGATATTGAACAAACATTTGGAAAACATGCATGCCATGTGCAAAAGTTTATTAATGGACCGAGAATATACTGTAATGATGAACTTTAGTTTAAGTAAGCAAACAAGTGTAGGCGGCAGACTATGAAAATCTGATATCATTTCCTTTGAGTATTATCAGTATGAACAATGTTGTCTACATAGGCAGACGACTACAACTATGTTAAATCAATGGAGTAATATTATGTAAACTAAAGTGCACAAGAGCAAAACATTGAGACCACAACATTAAATACTGCATGGTGGGGAAAAGGAGATTTGTTATCAGAAAGCAGATGGGAGACAGAGATTCATGTGGAAACACAAACACACTCAGAAGAGCTGACAGGAAGACAGATGCCCAACAGGACACTTTGAGTGAGGATAAATATAGGATAGTCGTATCCCTAAAAGATGGAGGCTGACATGGTTTTGACATGAACCTGTGGATGACACCGGCCCAGCAGGATTCTGCTCATTTGTCAGCTGCAGCTGCAGGACAGGATTTCACCAGCTCACCTCCATGGGGACAATAAGGGGGACCACAGCCATGTCCAGAGTCAGCTGCATGCTGGGACAACATCCCAACAACAGTCTCAGTCTCATCTTATTCTCTGCATGGATGAGCAGAAGAATGGGCAGCAAGTAAATGTTTCAGGGTGGAAATAATGAGTAGGATCCGTGTAATACATGAGCTCAGTTTACTCTTGACGGGCTGGTTGCTTTTAATTTGTCTCATCGTGTGACAACTGAAATTTGACAGAAATGTTAAAATCAAAGAAGTTTTCTTGAGGTTACGATTGGTTACATATGTTTTACAAGAAGTTCGTAAATTCAGTTTTGGTTAAAGGGACATGCCAACAAAATGTAGAATCAGCAGTAACCTCAGTCGATGTCACTAAGCTCCATGTTTAATGTGGTCTATTATCTGTTATTATCCTATCATTTCTATGAGTTTGATTGATTTGTGAGTGTAGGTACAACTTCAATTTTTACTTGAACAATGTAGGATTTAATAAATATATTGGAATGTCTATCCTGACTTCCACTGAAGAAGAAAAAGCCTTACGTCGGACATTTGTTTTTGTTTTTTTACAAATGTTTATCAGGCTTGCTAATGCTAAAGCTACCAGCATCTTTAGTCATTTTAAGAGGCATTGGGGTAAACTGATATTCTGCCATTAGTACTTTGCACACTAGCAAGCTAAATAGATGTAAGAGGTTTTACAAAGTCTTACAGTTAATGATGAAATCCAGAGAGAGAGAAAGCATAAATGAAAGAGAATGTGAGGCTTGACTAAGTTAAACCAGAGATGAAAACTAGAAAATGAAAAGAATTAAACAAAGAACTTCATAAAAGGGGATATACAGTATATGTAGGCTATGTTATTTAAGGGCTAATTTAAAGTAAAAAGGGATACTTAGAAGAGATGTTGCTGAAATTCCTTGGGATACACGCCTCTAATAGCAGGTTATACCAACAGTACAGTATCAGCAGGGCGAGATGATGAAACACAGGTCGCATATCAAGTGTAGTATTTTCATGTGTTTCAGTTTGGCAGAGAAAGGAGTATGAGTAACTGTGGACATCAATCTTTCTAATTCTCTGTTCAAATGAGATTAATAAAGTCATATACATGCCAAATAAAAATATCTCAATTGCGGTGATCTCGCTTTTCTTAAGAGACAAATAACTGTCTGTTGTCGTTAAAGAAATGGAGAATAAAGATGAAGAAAATGTCATAAAAGAGTGTTGACTTGTTTTTGTTTTTTTTTATCTGTGAGCCACTGTGCTGGTTTCAAAAACAGTCATCAGTACTTTTACAATAATGAAAGTGGATCAACGAGAGGCCAGAAATGGACTGTAACAAATTGAAACAGACTGAAAAAATCTTCTGTAATTATTTTTGTGTTCAATGAGCCTCAACATGATCGCTGAAGGGACCAGGTACTTTGTGGTTCAGGCTACAGCGGCTCAGGCGTGACACTTTTTCTCACATAGATTACAGTTGAGTGCAGCACTTTTAAAGACACATATCAGAGGGAAAAAAACATGCATGGAGACGCTTTTAGCCTCAAGCTCGACAGCAAGTCTGTTAGTAGAAAACTTTTGATTGGTGGCTAAAAATGCACACACTGTAGAAGTATGAGAATATGCTAATGATCTCGCATGTAAGAGTTTCACTCAGCGTGGCATTGATCTTTAGCGAGTGAGCAAGAGGAACACATGTCTTGCAGCACAGAGGATGAGGTGAAGCTCTCCAGAAAGCTGCAGGGTATTGAGAGTGTTGTGAAGCGTGATATTAGGCCCGGCGCTTCCAACCAAGAGGTCTACGAGCTGTAACGACCTGCGAGCATCTCCAAGTCAGACAGACAGGCTCTCTCAGCTGGAACAAGACGGAGAAGAAGGATGGAGGAGAGTTAGTGCAGCCGACACAAATAAACTCTTTTATTATGAATTATGCTCATATGAAACTTTTCTCAACTTTATTTAAACTGTGCATCAACTACATCACTCGTAAAACACTTAATGGTAAATATTTTACAATTATCGACATGTCAGATTAAATCCAGGACTACATTGTTGTTTCCTTATCGGACTTTATGAACAATGCCACCGTGCTGTCTTTAAAAAGTCATTTTTCTTTCCTCCATTTGATTTTTCTTTATGTTAAATTGGCTGCTGACGTGCTCATTGATCCCGGTGGTCACACAGCAGGGTGACTGCGGCTCAGTCGTAGAGTTTAAATAGCAGCCTCTGCTATCAGTGTGTGAATAGGTGAATGTGAAGCACTTTGAGTAGTCAGAAGACAAGAAAAGCACTAAAAAGCTCCAAAAAGAGTGGATCCATCCGTTCCCATGATGAAGCTAGATTTTGTTAGATGATCTCATAACTTGAAAATGCAGTTGTTTACATTTAAATTCTGACAGCTTTGGTGAAATGTACGTAGACAATGAGTTGAGTTCATTAGGCTGTCATTAGGTAATCAGCTGCTTCGTCAGCCGCACTCATCAAACCTATCATCATGCTTACTAGAAGGGATGAAGCTGTCTTTCTTTACATCTGTCTGAGCTCGTGAAGTCTGAGTTCTCATCCTGCATTTTTGATCATTTTAAAAAAGTGCATCTTGTCGAACGGAAAGTTTGACAGACATAGCATCAGCTACTGTGCTGCAGGCTGCTGTTTGAGTTCTTCAGGCTCTTACAGGAAATACATTCTGTGCAATAAATCATTTCTATGTGTGTTATGTCCCCGTTATTCTTAATTACAACATAGCTGCTTGCTGTTAACTCGTTTTAATTGCATATGAAATTAGCCAAAGGCTTCAAGTCCAGTGGCCAAATGAGGTTGCCTGCCTCAAAAACATTTTTGTTTTCCTTCTCTGTCCTCTCTCCTTCTCTCTTACTCATCCTTACATCCGTGCTTCTTTCTCTCCACATATCACCTGTCAGTTACAGCATGTTCAACTTTCCTCTGAGTCAGTCCCTTGATGACAGATGAAGGCCTGATGTTCCTCACACCTACTGAAAGACAGAAAAAGAATAAACATACCTTGAGTGGAACTTGTGACAGGACATATGTCAATCTAAATTATGAGTTTCAAATATCCATGACAACCAAATAAAAGTTGTTTCCCAGAGTCCCAATCAGGGACGGTGTTAATCAACTCCTTCTCCTTTTTTGTCTTCTTCCTGATGTAGATTTTACAGGGTTGGCTGAAAGTGCTGCCCTTATTTTCACTGATGAAGAACCCGTGTTTCCATGTTCCCTGAATCACCCGTCACGCTGTATGTGATGACATATGAAACAGATTACATGAAACCATAGATGATGAAACATTGTACAAAGGCATCTGTCTCTCTATGGAGGGACAAAGGGGCCTTTTAAATCTTCCCAAGCAGCTCCCACCTGTCAAATGCTCTTCAGTCTTATCACATAACACTGCTCGGTCTCAATCCAATCCGATGCGAATGCTAACATTCAAACTGACTGTAAAGCGTTCTACCGGATAAAACCACCTCATTTCAAACAAATACATCCCCTGTGCCTCAAAATGTCAGGCTAAGATGAGCTAATTTTGCCTCTCTATGGGCACGGTGCAGCTCTCACAGAGGAGTGAATTACTTGGCTGTAATTGGATGCTCCTCGATAACAGGAAATCTGCATGTTTAGTCACACGACTGTTTGAAACGCTAGCAGCCAATATTCCTCCTGGAAGAAATGAAACATAAAATGGAGACAATATTGATGGTATTTCCTCACATTGTAGAATAGTGATAGAGGTATTTGTCCATCTGTTACCTGAGGATGATATGTATTACTGTATAAAACCCGCCCGTTGACTGTAATACCACTCGGTCTCCCAAACACAAGATGTATCTGTTCCTTCAGTACAGACACACACCGTCATCCAACAGGGCGTGCTGTTGGAGGTCGTTTTATTCTTCCTAAATCAAAAACCGTCTCAACGTTCAGTAACATACAGAGCGATGCTGGAATGAAAATGATGTCCATTTCTGACTCTATCCAATGTCCTGTCTCTAAATAAAATGTTAAAGAACGATTTATGACAAAACTAATCAGACCCGGGTGAAAGCATCAAACAGAAACTGATTGTCTTCATTCAAGGAACAACTTAACACTGAGAGATGAAGGCCAGTGACAGGTAGAAAGATCATGACTGAATGTATACCAAGCAAATCCTACTATGAAAATCATCTTAAGCACAACATCTTCTATTTTTGACCATCCACCTGCAGTGTTCAGATATGAGTAAAGCTGAGTGTACACAGCATCAATAATCATCATCATCACAAATCACAGTAAGCTTCATGGCCAATAAGTGGAAGGCCTGTGGACATCCAAACACAACGGTCATAACTCACTGTTGGACACCTCGTACAATCTTTGACCATGGAAATATGATGTCACAGCTTCCTCGCTTGGAAATCTTTCCACAAGATTTGAGCGCCCGTCTACAAGCATCCGCCTCAAAAAACTGTCAGTTCATCCTGAGGTCTGTGCAGGTCAAGTTCATCCAAACCAAACTCAGAAAACAATACACAACAATATATATCAGAGTCAAGTCAAAGTAATTTTTATTGTCAATTTTTCCATACGTGCTGGATATACAGAAAAATCTAAAAAAACAAACATTTCTCTCCAAACCACGGTGCAAGCTAAGTATAAAAAGATTTTAAATTCAAATATTAGGATAAAAAAGATGCACAAAGGTACATGATAACGTGCAAAAAGATGTGCATTCAAAAAACTGCAACAACAAATGAATGAATGTGTTTTGTCCGCTCCAGGATAAAAAATAAGCCTGGATATGGGGAAATATGAAAGCAAACAACTCGACCTGTGGGAGCTACTAGTGTGTTAATTAATGATGAAACACCCTTTAATATGAATTATAGCCAAGTTGGGGAGTATTTCCACCCTGCTGAGAGCTGTTCTTCATTGTAAAGATGGATCATTATCTGACTGCATCATATCTAACCAGTCAATGACAGGCTGCCTTAGTTATGGCTTTTTCTGGGTGGTGACGAGGGTGACGAGGGTGACGAGGGAGAGAGTATTCAAGGTTTTTTCCCTCCATATTTCCAAAGAAAACGCCCCATTAGCATAATGTCTCGTTAACTCTGGGTCTGGCCTCGGCGCTCTCATTCTCACTTGACCCCATTTGAGCCTGACTCTTTGAACCAGACAATGATAACAGTTAATATTGTGAATCTGCAAGTGCCATTTAATCCGGGGGGGGCACGGCAGGGGCTTTGATGAGCTTCCCCTCTTTTGCTGCAGAAGCACAAAAAAGAATAGATCACTGGGCTTACACAAAATGGCAAATACAAAGCATTTGAACATATAAAGCCTGTAATGGATGAGCAGGTCTTTTATGGTACCGAGGACGGAATTAAATCCTTTTTACAATCCTTTCAGAAGTTCAGGCCACAGCTCTCCCAGCTTGAAGACCCACCAGCGGAGTTATAAAAGAACCTGAAACAGAGGTGAGGGTGTCAAACATGAGCCGTTTTCACATACGCACTCCTGAAAAAATATCTAGATCGTTTCAGGAGGACTGCTCCAGATATTCTCCCGACCTGGCTGCTCACATATGCTCCTCACAGTGGGAGACTATCCCTGTCAGATGGGGGGGGGGGGGGGGGGGGTCTCCTGAGGTAAAAAAGAAGACACTGAAGTAGCGGACGAAGCAACGGAGTCCGCTGTTGACAAATTATTAACAGGTGTATCCATTACTTTTAGCTAATTGTTTCAAATATCTATAACTTATATTTACTAGTGAATCAAAATAAAAAAACATATTACTTTTAATTTGTTTAATTTTTTGTCTTTTGAAATGAAATGAGTGTCTCAATCTAATTTTCAGTCAACCTAACAACAAGCAAAGCAGCCTCCTGGCAAACAGCTCCAACACACCCGTCTGTAAACCAGATCAGTCATGCCCCCTAATTATGTCAAACTCTAAGCCTCTTTATCATCCAAACTGATGAGTTATTGAAAAAGTGTTGCCCCTGTGCAGACTGTGTCAATAAGACATGAGCTATTCTGACCCAATTTGGTTTTTTGAACCAGGCTGTAAACGTGTTTTCTGCTGTCAAAATTGGCATTCTAGGGGGCGCTGGTGGCGCAGTGGTTGGTGCGTGCGTCCTCATGTATGGAGGCTGTTGTCCTCCAAGCGAGCGGCCCAGGTTCGAGTCCAACCTGTGGCTCCTTTCCCGCACTTCATTCCCCACTTTCTTTCCCTGATTTACGATCCTATCTACTGTCTTATCTCTGCAATAAAGGCTTGAGAAAAATAAATAAAAGCCCAAATATATATATATATATATAATATATATATATATATAAAATGGGCATTCTATCACGGGTGTGTGTGTGTGTGTGTGACTTCTGGGGCTTTTACCGTCAGCCTTAACTGGACACTATGAGAAATGATGTTTTTTTAACTTCCACATTGGCTTTTTTTTTTTCAACACCAGAGGTTTTCCGCTTGCTGAGAATGCGTATGTTAATTCTGTGTGGAATTTGTCGCTCCTTGTCTTTGCTTCTCCTGTGAATGTGTAAGTGAGTGTGTTCTGAAGAGAAATCTCATCCTGCTTTTATTCAGACAGTCAGACGTATCACCCGTCATGACTGTTTAAATGTAAATCTGTTAATCCCCTCTTCTTGAATAAACATGTGATAAATAATCAGTCCTCTCGTTAACTGTCTTGTTTTTTGTGAATGGAGACATCAGTATTACTTTTCTGTATGTTTCATAACCAGCTGAAAACTACTCACAGGAGCTTTAAAGTCACAATGTCAATCTCAATGTTGTTCTCTCAGCACCTGTGAGGATGAAGGGATATTTCAGAGCGTCTTTGGACCTCACTCTGAAAGAGATCCAACAGCGTCATTACTGCTACGTTTGAGTTTGAACTAGTTACCTCTCTCTTTGAATTCTCTGAATGATATTATCACACACCACACCTTCGCACACATTTGCATATGTGTGTGAAGGTGTGGTATGATGTTTTTTTTAACATGAAACATAAATTAATACCTGGGTTCACTATTACTGTTCCAACTGACTCAAGTTTTTGATATTTTGAACATACATCTAAAGATTAGTATCATACGTTTGTGTCACCACATATCGTCTCTGAAAGCAAAACTCTTTTAATAATCTAAATCAGTGGTTCTCAACTGGTGGGTCGGGACCCAGAAGTGGGTCGCGAAGCCAATTTCAGTGGGTCGGGAATGTGTGCCTAAAAAAAGTATTTTTAAACAATTTCTTTTGTTCAGTTTCTTGCTTCTGTCACATGTTTTGTGCCCGCTGAGGTCCAAGTTGCACAATTTGAATTGAATTGAATAAATGATTTCTCTAAAATATCTTCTACTCTTTTCACATGCCCTGACAATTGCAAAAGTACCTTCCATCCAGGTTGCAACCACAGCTCTACAAAAGTACCCAACAAAACCCAACTGAGAGGCCATGATAGTTATAGAAACATTCCTGCTTTGGGTGCAAGTATGAAAACCCCGGGTTAACGTTTTCTCTGACAGTTTCTGTGTTAGTACTTCTGATCCTAGGAGCTCCAGCTGGCTCAAAAAGGAAGCAGAGGAGCTTTTTTTTTTTTCTCTCTAATCACAGTGAGACGCTTGAGCTGACATGGAAAGTGTTCAACTGCTGGCTAACTGTCACATTCCCTCTGCCCCCTAATTATACCAAGGAACTCCCCCTCCTCTTCTGCCATCTTGTGTTCATTTTCATAATCTCCTTGAAAGGATGCGATTATGAATAAAGTGTAGTAGCTGATGGCAGGAATTAGCGGAGGGGGATATAATGTAAAAATATGTCTGAGGCTGAGCCAATTCAGCAGCTTTAGTATTCTGCCGGGCTTCTCACTTCAGCTCACTTTGAGATAAGAGACCAGCTGACTGCTCGGAAACTGCCAAGATACCGTGTTCTTTATAACAAGGGGAACGAGGAAACTGTCTGCAGAACGGAGCCTCGACCAACTGCTCAGCCAAAAATCATCACCAGCATAATCATACTTCCTTAAGGGGAACAGGGTCATTACTGAGCTGCAGGGAACAGAAGAGGTCGATCACACGCTGAACTTTACAAAATCTCAAAGGTCTGAATTGATGCAATGTTTGACCTACCGAGTTACAGCTGTGGTTAAGTGGTCAGTTTGTATCGCTGTTTTAAAAGGAGGTTCTTCTCAGTTTAAACCACCTTGTTAAATGTTTTGTGATGCATTTATTGTTTTGTATTTCCTGAGATTATCGTGCTTTGGGGTTTCTTTTGTATTCCTTCCTGCCAACATACCTGTGTGGCCGAATGACACAAATTTTAGAGTGGCATCAATCCTCTCAACTATGATGCTAAAGCTAATCGTCTTTTAGCTTAGCAGAAAGTCCAAGTTGTTTTTTGGTTCACTATTTCAAGCTGTTATCGGCGTCACTTCCAGCAGCTTCAAACTGTTAAAAGAAAACAAAGCTAAATGCTAATTGTCTAGCATGCAACAACAAACACACTGTTATTGAATAACCAGTGAACCAGAGTCGACGTATCCCTAAGGAGATCAGAAAAGCACAAATATCAAACGTATCAGTGAACTTTTCTTTACTCATGTTTGAATTATTGGTAGAATCATAAATATTATATTAATTACGTACTCATCGCTGTCGTCTGTACACCGCCTCAAGAACTCTCAACACGACCCTGGAGTGATCTGGAGTTATTCTCATTCACATTATACCTTTTAATTATATTCTTTTAAAATACATTTTTACTTTTAAAATATTTTAACTAAACATAACACTGCTCTTTATCTACTACAGTAGATTAGTAAATGGCCAGTAGTATGTTAAAAGTTCATAATATTACTGTTAAGGATTTTGCTTCAGTTACTGGTGTAACACAGTTAAGACAAGATAAATAAATATGTATTTGAATGAAATGTATTTTTTAAATCAGCTCAGACCGATGGAGTATAGAGCAGGATAAGAGAAAATAAAAGCTTTCCCAAAGATGTCAAACAATTCTTTATTTAAAAAAAGTATTCACAATAGTAAAGAAGATGAAAACCAAATTCCAAATGTTTGTTTTTAGAACAGAATGCCAATATGACGGAACATGGAGACTCGTCAAGTTCATTTAGTCATGTTATTTGATGCATCAGTGACCCGGTCCCTACATGATATCAGATCCTTTCCAGTCTGTAGGGAAATGTACAGAACAATGAAAACATCCCCTCATATCACACGCTAACTTTGAGGTTCGGCATGTGATCAAAGTAGACTGGATGCAGGAACGACGAGTCAGAGACGGTGGAGTAAGTAGCCCTCTTGTTCTGGCTGCTGTTGAGTGTTTGGCGTTCACATTGAGGAAACAATCTGTTGAAGCTGTTGTGGCATTGTTGGAGAATGTATCCAGGACTGAAGGTGGGGGTTCCTTTTAAAAACTATTGCGCGCCTCTGTGGGTCGATGCTGGCTAGCCAGCTTCCCGTAGCCGCCTCTGGCCGGGTCGTAGTCCTGCCTGTACTCGTCTCTCACCTACACAGGAAATAAAAACACAGCCAGAGGGCGCAGGTAAATACACATCTTACATTATTTTAGTGAAAGATTCTTATGCTGAAGTTAAAGACTGGAGGGCATTTATACAAAGAAAACATGTCTGTGCTCTCCGCCACAATAAGATTCTTCTTCAAATATTAACTTTATTTATTTACACTCTCCCAGAAGGCTCCTTGTGTACACTACAGCAAGATTGTACATTATTATGCATATTCTATTTGCTAACAGCATAATATACACTTTCATTTTTCAAAATGCCATGCAGTAGTAATGCTGTCTCTTCAAAGGTCACGCTTAATCATGCATAATTTATTTTTCAAGTGATATCACTTTCTAAATATCATACTGGTGTATTAAAATGTCATCATATAAAGTATTGATCTTTCTCACAGTCATTCCACTTTATCTCATTTTTCAAATGCCATACTACGCTGTGTTTTACATCGCTTCTCCAAAATACCTGCGATGCACAAAACACAAAACTTTTTTTAATGTGAAGAACAAACTTAAAGATTACATCACAGTCACACCCCCATCCAAACAGATGTTTACAGTCAACAAGCAAACAGCTGGAAGAGAGAACGTTAGAACCCTCTATATAACTACTCTAGTGGGAACACCATGTGTGTGTAGGCTGTAGTTCCTCAAGCGAATTTGGATTTTTTAAAGTGTGTTCAAGCATTTTTAGATGAAAATTTGCTTGTTAATTTTAATACAATCTTTATTTAGCATTAGTTTCTCAAAGAGATCATTTCTGCATTAAGCCCATTTACTATTAAAGCAAGATTTCAGGCCAGATTCCAAAAAAACATTAAAATAATACATAAAGTGACTTTAAGAGAGGGAGAGTCCCTGTAACCATGGATACTCACATACACCTGGAATCAGAGTAGAAACACTGAGCTGTGGCTGACATTAAGCAGCATGTATGTATAGAACTGGAAGAGTCTTGATTATACGGATGTAAGCACCATTTATTTTATATACTGGGTTATAATTTATATGTCAGGATCCAGATGATGTCACAGCAACTGTAACTAAGACACACTATCAGGCTATCGTTAAACTGTCACTCTTTTCCCTAGAAGCACAACTGTATCAATCAATCAATGTATTCATTTTATTTACATGGATCTGAATCACAACAAAAGTTATCTCAGGACTTAAAAAAGAGCAGGTCTAGACTGTAAGCTCAGTATCTAATTGTAATAAGCTGGAGGCTCACTCAAACCTGTACTGTGAAGTACAAGCTCATCTCAGCAAATACACACAGTCAGTTAAGAGAGCACACTGCTGTCCTTTCAGAATGAGACAGTTTTGTCAACGCAAACAAACATCGTCATGGATACTGAGGTGGAATAGAAACTTCTCAAACTTCAGCCGATAGACGTCTTCATTACTTTACAAATCTGTGCAGCCTGAAGCTGCAGACTTTGAATTGATTTAGTGAATCAGTCTAAATAAATTCAGTTCATTAATGTTTACTTTTATTACAAACATGCCCTTCTATTAGTTTCCTACAGTTATCTCTAATAACTATAAAGATAAACATTTTAACATCTAACCCTGTTAGCAGCTACGAGATGATTATTACCAACTCAACACAAACAAACGTAACAATCCTTACCTGTCCTCCAGACTTGCCGCGGCCGTACTGCCGCCCCTCTTTGAAGCCGGCGTCCCAGTCAGTCCTGATGATGCGGTCATCCAGCCGTGTGCCGTTAATAAAGCGCATGGCATTCTCTGCACCGATGCGTGTGTAGTATCTGATACAGCCAGGTGTTAAGGTACGTTACAGGCTCCTAAACGTGCACACTCCAGACTACTGTAGTAAAACCATTAAGTCGTGACTAAATGAGCCGTCATTGTTCAAAAGGATACTCTACAAAGCAGAATCCACAGGCCGTCTTCTTGACTTTGTCCAGACCAATGATGATGCGCTTCACGTCTCCACTTTTGGAAAACAGCTCGTGCACCTTTTCATCAGTTACAAAAAAAAAAAAAAAGAAGAGCACAACAATCTTGTGAGATTATAAAATATACTTTTAAAGGATTTCAGACAAACATGTTTAACCCTGAAATGCTTTTAATCTTTTTTAAATAATATTCATATTTAAAAAAATTATCATTTTAATGTCGTGTTTTAAATATAGTTTACATAGCATACCACTTTCTAATTCACATTACGACTCACAACTTGAGGAACACAGTTATCAGAGCACAAAAATAATGTAGCAAGACATAAAAAGATGTGATAGACAAATCTGTAACCACAAGTTAGATTTATTTTTTTTACATCCTGTCACATGATGACAACATGACCACGTGCAAAGAAGTTGGTGAATACTCTTAACCAATAGCCCAGTGTATCTCACCTGCTCCTCAGTGGTGTAGAAGGAGAGATTCCCGACATATAAAGTGTTACTCTGCTTCAGCAGCTTCTCCTGGTCATAGCGATTACCCTGAAAACACAAGACAAATAAAAACATGATGAATGAGCACCACTCTCAGGAAGACTTCTGAAAGTTAGAGCTCTTAACAGTAACCAGATTAGCTATTTCATGCCACTCATATTTCATCTTTGCACATTCATTTCATTATAACATCTGTTCACATTCATATGTTCATAGCATTTTCTTTTAACATCTCTTTCTGCACACTGACACTGTATTTGCACTTTAAGATGTTTATTTTCTCACACACTCTAGTTGACAATTTAAGTTTCAGCTTTTTACTTTAACTTAATTGGGGCCGGCTCGAGCTGGAGCGGACTGGTAGTGTCGGTGCTCTCACTGTTTGTCTATGGACACAGACATAGAGTCTGTTTTCTGCCAGGAATTTCCAAGATCAATTCTGGAAGAAATCTCAGAATCAGTTGAGGAAACGGCCTTGAAGGTAATATGTCTGTAAATGTTTTAATTACTATATTTCTACTGCTATACTGTATATTTTTGAGAAATTGTAACAATCTGGGATTAATAAAGTATTTCTGATTCTGATTCTAAACTACAGGACCTTAGTGGGAGTGGCCTGCGGAGCTGTGCATTCTGGGATTTGGTGTCTTTCATCAACATGAGCCAAAAAGACACTTTCTGCCTTTTCTCAGCCAAGAAGGCACCAACTTCAAAATGTATTTCACATTTCTACATATATGACCCAATGTCAACACAGATTCATGTTTCAAGTTAAATTTTTGATGTATATGCATTTTTTTTTCATCTTAACATTTGTAGGGTTTATTTACTAAGCAATATTTCCTTCTGTTTCCTAAATAATCTGCTGCTGTAACACAACAATGTCCAAGTTTGGGATCAATAAAGTTTATCTATCTATCTATGACATGTCCATATTGTTGAATGTTACCACTTACACTGTATATAGCATTACAGCAAACACAATATGTGAGAAAGAAATAGGAGCAGACATAAGAAAACCCGCAGCCCTAGTACCATCCAGGACTGTCATCATCAGTCCAGACCAATGCTCTCAAGTCTCACACATTTCAACCTGTTCACGCTCACACGCCACACCTTGTATTTCTCAGATAAATTACTAGGATAACGCCCACCAAGTTGAGCTGCTATATTTTTTAACTATGGAACAGATAGGAATCAAGGGGGTTTCCCACAGAGTTCAAAAGGAGCTTGCCACGCACCAGCTAATCAAAAAAAAAGAAATATAGCTACCCAACAGCCAATCAATAAATAGCATTGCTGTATCCGGGTAAGATTTTACGACGGAGGATTAGGGCATTACCTACCTTTTTTTTTTTAAATTAATTTCGATATTATTCTAATTTACAAGATTAAAGTCGTAAATTTACGAGAATAAAGTCATAAATTTACGAGAAGAAAGTCCTAATTTTACGAGATTAAAGTCATAAATTTACGAGATTAAAGTCGTAAATTTACGAGAATAAAGTCCTAAATTTACGAGATTAAAGTCCTAAATTTACGAGATTAAAGTCCTAAATTTACGAGAATAAAGTCCTAAATTTACGAGAATAAAGTCATAAATTTACGAGAATAAAGTCCTAATTTTACGAGATTAAAGTCCTAAATTTACGAGATTAAAGTCGTAAATTTACGAGAATAAAGTCCTAAATTTACGAGATTAAAGTCCTAAATTTACGAGATTAAAGTCCTAAATTTACGAGAATAAAGTCCTGAATTTACGAGATTAAAGTCCTAAATTTACGAGAATAAAGTCCTAAATTTACGAGAATAAAGTCATAAATTTACGAGAATAAAGTCCTAAATTTACGAGAAGAAAGTCGTAACTCAGATAAAATAAGATAATCCTTTATCTTATATTTAACTCAGATAAGATAAGATAATCCTTTATCTTATATTTAACTCAGATAAGATAAAATAATCCTTTATCTTATATTTAACTCAGATAAGATAAGTTAATCCTTTATCTTATATTTAACTCAGATAAATTAATCCTTTATCTTATATTTAACTCAGATAAATTAATCCTTTATCTTATATTTAACTCAGATAAATTAATCCTTTATCTTATATTTAACTCAGATAAGATAAGTTAATCCTTTATCTTATATTTAACTCAGATAAGTTAATCCTTTATCTTATATTTAACTCAGATAAGATAAGTTAATCCTTTATCTTATATTTAACTCAGATAAGTTAATCCTTTATCTTATATTTAACTCAGGATAAGTTAATCCTTTATCTTATATTTAACTCAGATAAATTAATCCTTTATCTTATATTTAACTCAGATAAGTTAATCCTTTATCTTATATTTAACTCAGATAAGATAAGTTAATCCTTTATCTTATATTTAACTCAGATAAGTTAATCCTTTATCTTATATTTAACTCAGGATAAGTTAATCCTTTATCTTATATTTAACTCAGATAAGTTAATCCTTTATCTTATATTTAACTCAGATAAATTAATCCTTTATCTTATATTTAACTCAGATAAGATAAGTTAATCCTTTATCTTATATTTAACTCAGATAAGTTAATCCTTTATCTTATATTTAACTCAGATAAGATAAATTAATCCTTTATCTTATATTTAACTCAGATAAGTTAATCCTTTATCTTATATTTAACTCAGGATAAGTTAATCCTTTATCTTATATTTAACTCAGATAAGTTAATCCTTTATCTTATATTTAACTCAGATAAGATAAGTTAATCCTTTATCTTATATTTAACTCAGATAAGTTAATCCTTTATCTTATATTTAACTCAGGATAAGTTAATCCTTTATCTTATATTTAACTCAGATAAGTTAATCCTTTATCTTATATTTAACTCAGATAAGTTAATCCTTTATCTTATATTTAACTCAGATAAGTTAATCCTTTATCTTATATTTAACTCAGATAAGTTAATCCTTTATCTTATATTTAACTCAGATAAGATAAGTTAATCCTTTATCTTATATTTAACTCAGATAAGTTAATCCTTTATCTTATATTTAACTCAGATAAGTTAATCCTTTATCTTATATTTAACTCAGGATAAGTTAATCCTTTATCTTATATTTAACTCAGATAAGTTAATCCTTTATCTTATATTTAACTCAGATAAGTTAATCCTTTATCTTATATTTAACTCAGATAAGATAAGTTAATCCTTTATCTTATATTTAACTCAGATAAGTTAATCCTTTATCTTATATTTAACTCAGATAAGTTAATCCTTTATCTTATATTTAACTCAGGATAAGTTAATCCTTTATCTTATATTTAACTCAGATAAATTAATCCTTTATCTTATATTTAACTCAGGATAAGTTAATCCTTTATCTTATATTTAACTATATTGATCATCATCAGCTACAGATCATGTTTATTTATGTCCTCATTACCCTCCAGAAAGTTACAAGAAATGTTTCATCAATTCAAAAACTTGTAAAGTAATATAATCAATTTAACAAATTAACCATGTTTAACCTTTGACCCGAGCTGCCCACTCTGTTATCGGTAACGTTAACGTAACAATTCAACACCTCGGTTTCCATAGCAGCCGTGAAGTCTTAATGTAATATAAAAGTTCCTCCGCCTCACCTTAAAGTGTTGGTCTCTGTATTGACTAACATCGATGTAAGAATCGCTGGTCAAAGCGTTTAATTTCACAGCCATTGTTGAGGATTTGTGGATACGCCGCCAGCAGCTATTCAACTTCTAGCATAGCGGAAACACAATGAAGCCGTTTCCGGTTTTTGTGTCCGTCTTAAAAAGAACTCCGGGTGGATCGAGTAACACACAGCTTGATGGCGCCCCCTTGTGTTAAAGGCATTATTTAGATCAAGCCTGTTGCTTATAAAACGATGTGGTGACATATGATTGGCTGCTGTTATTAAAGGATAGACAGCCTGCTGAGGGGACGCGTCATTTTACCCTTTGACTCTTTCATTTTTGCATGTTACTATATTATATCTATTTCTTTACTGTGTGCACAATTTTTTTTTTAAATCTATTTTTTTGTACATTCTTAATTTTTCTTTTTTTTAATTTAAATTGTAGTGTTCACTTTTTGTTTGAAATCTTTGCTCTCTGCTGCTGTAACAATGTACATTTCCTCATTGTGGGATAAACAAAGGATCATCTTATCTTTTCATGATACCAGATATATAATATATTAAATGGATATTCAGATACAATTATTAATCTTTGTCTGATATTATTTAATTGATGATAACAGGTGAAATATTGCAAATATTTTGATTTCAGGTTTTCCAATTACTAATTTTAACACTGAATAAATACTTTGACATTTTATTCATATTTTTAGATATTCACCTATTTTTTTGAAATATATTTTCCAAATAATTGTCTTTTTTACTTTCTCAATGGTTTAACAGTTTCTCCTCTAAAAGCTCAAATATATATATATATATGAAGGAACATGTTGAAGTTGATATATATGGTGCAATATGAAAAGTGTTCAGTGCATCCATCAAGTATCAAAGACAACCTGCATAGTACTTGAAGTTACATCAAGTTACGCATGTGGTTTATAATTCCAACTACACATCAACATGCACCGTACATATATAACAAAGAGATTAAACCTAATGTAAAGACACAATGAACTCTTTATTTATTTTTGCTTTCCCCAGAGGGGCTTATTGATCCAACAAAACCACTCTAGACTGAAAACTTTCCAGTAAGGTCAACATTTTATTATAATAAATCAAATAGTTACAGTAAACGAAAACGTGTGTTTTCAGCTGTCCTGCGGTCTTAAGTTTGATTTCTTAAACAACCTGATAATACTTCAGTACGAAGTAGAGGAATGAAAAGACTGGCTTAAAAAAAAAAAAAAAATTCAAAGAAATTTAGAGCAAACATGAGATGAAGTTGTAATGACTTTATAAATCAGCCCACGGCGAGATCCTGTTCTTATCTGCTCACTGTCAGTTCTACTCATGTTTAGCAAACACTTACAGTCCATTATTGTACAATATAATTACATCAGTGCAATAAATCAGAGCATAAAAGCCAGTAAGGGACGACTGTGGGTCTGCTGACGGTCTCCTCCATAATGTGTCTTGTAGTCGTCATCTAAGTACAGATTCTCTCCACCCGATGCTGCTGCAGCTCCTGGAACCTGAAAGACAAATACAGAACACTGATTTATATCAGCTGCTATTTTTGTTCTTCCCTTTATCCCCCCTTGAACCGGAGTTGATCCCACACATGCAGATTTCTACATTATATCACAACACTTGTCCTCAGAGCACAAACAGAAACCCCTTTTCAAGACCTACTAGAAATAATTAAAACATTTAAATAAATAAAAAAAAAAAAAAATGTACAACTATCAAACCTAAGGCTACACATTGGATTTAACCCTTCAGATCTGATATCTAATTTCAGGAACAGATACAAAATCATTACAGTGTGAAGTAATGCAAAAATCAGAATCGGCAATTGGCCAAACTGTTTTTATTTTATTTTAATTTAAACAGTTTCACAATCAGAGTCTCTGTAGATATAAATAATATCCATGTCTGTGTTTGTTCACATTTATTTTAAAGCATCGACATGAAACACGTTGTTGTTATTGTTGTAGAGATAAGCATATAAATGTTGTGTTCCAAAGCACATGGTTATGTTCTGCTTTTTTCTTTAAACTGATCTCAAGACCTCATGTGACCAATCTGCCCCACAGAACAAACAATTCGCCATTTTTCTTTTCCCTGCAGGATGAAATGAACGCGTTACAAAGTGCATGTGAAACCACATTTGACACACATCTCTAAATTACTGACGTTTTTGAAAGTTATCCCTCCTCTCCTCCTTTCCTCTCCTCTCCTCTCCTCTCCTCTCCTCCATCAGAGCTCGGATCTCCTCTCGATGCTGAGCAGCTCCACCTCGAAGATGAGCGTCGCTCCTCCGGGGATTTTCGGCGGAGCTCCCCGGTCTCCGTAGCCCAGCTCGGCGGGGATGACCAGCTTCCTCTTCTCGCCCTCGCACATGCCCAGCAGGCCCTGGTCCCAGCCTTTGATCACCTGGCCGGTGCCCAGCGTGAAGGTGAAGGGCCTGTCCCGGGAGACGCTGCTGTCGAACTCGGCGCCGTCCTCCAGCTTGCCCGTGTAGTGCATGTTCAGCACGTCTCCTTTGCGGGACTTGATGGGACAGTTGTCCACTCGCTTCTTGATGCCGATCTGCAGCTTCTTCTTCTCGGCTCCGCTCCCGGTCACCGAGCTCAGAGAGAGCACCGTCACAACGAGGATCACTAGAACCCGCATGTCTTGCAGCCTGCAGCCCGCCTGAAGGTTCCGGACGCTGAGAGTGATTCTGAGAGTGAAGAAATGAGGCTCAGAGCTGATGTGCAAACTCGGAGGCTGAATGAGGGGAATGAACTGGGAAATATATGTGATTGAAAGCGGATGTACGTGTGACGTGACCATAGACTGTATGTGACCCGGGTCTAGTTTACCGGCTTGTGTTACAATGAAAGATGTCCGGAAACTGTCCGCGACAACACTGAAGTCAGCTTCACTTTCGTTAGAATGACTCTGTGGGTATAGGAGTTATTTGTGCCTTGTTTTTTTTTTTTTTTTTTTTTTTTAAAGGTATCCCTGCCTCCCCCTTCGACATTTTTTTATATTATTGTCCTCTGTATTGATTATTTATTTATTTACTTATTTAGTCTGTATAGGTTCAGTGTACATTGTTTTTGTTAAAGCCTCTTTGAGTTTTCAGAAAAGCGCCATATAAAACCAATGTATTATTATTATTATTATTATTATTATTACATTTAAAGGGTAATGTTCTTACCTGGTTTCAATGGTTAACGTAAAGAAAATTGAATTTGTGAAGTACTAATCACTGTAAGAGTCTTACCAAAGTTTTAAAATCTGTCTAAAGATTTGATTCATCTTGTAAACTATAAATCATCAACCTCGGAATTGGTTGTTTGACAAAAACATTTTAATGAAATTACTTCTTACATAGATTTTCTGACAGCTTAGTCTTAGTTTGTTTTGGTAAAGCAAACAAAAACATGTAGCCCATATCAATATAGTAACTGTTCAATGTAATCAATCAGAAAAGTGTAGTCTCCAATACAGTATTGAATATCTAATTTCATCTTTCATCTTTGTCAAGAACTTTAAGTCTTCCTCTATGAGGTTAAATACAGAAAGGGAAGTTTCTTTGAATGTCTTTCTCAAAATAGCTACACAGCATTACATGTTATTTGGCTATCAAACATTCAGAAATATAAATATATATATTGTACCCCACTTTACTTTTTTTTAGAGATAGTTTCCTTACGAACAAAAAATATATATTTTCCACAAATCACATATATTAATAAAATATAATGCATTTATATGACTTTAAACAACCCATACATATTTGATCCACCTTCACAGAGAGGCATCTAACCAATAAAATAAAGCCGACTCTAATGTATTTGTAACTATTAAAGCCGTTTTTAAACTTTAAGTATTCTTTTTTTATAGCTTACATGTGAACCTCGTCATTATTTAATAAAGTAACCTTGTTTAAAATGGTGCGACCATATGTGTGAAAAGTCCATCAGAAAGAAACAGAGAGTAAATTGACCATTAGTAAAGAAACATGCATTTCTGTCATTTATTCACAGAAAGGCAAAGTTTTCTTTATCTTTATTTTCCCCCTCCATTAGACCAGGTGTATATTATATGAAAGCCCTGTAGAACCAGAGATTGAGCCCCCAAAAATTGATTAACAGTATATATTGTTCCCCACTATACTTTTTTTTTAGAGATAGTTTCCTTAGGAACAAAAAAAGATCTTGTCCACAAATCACATAAATTATTAAAATATAATGCATTTATATTACTTTTAAACCACCAACAGCTCATAAATATGGAAAGTTTTTTGCCTATTTTGCTTTAAAAAAATAAAAAATAAAAATGTTTTCCATCCAGACCGATGTGTGTAAACAAAGAGCAACAGAGAGACTTCCTTTAACCGTCGAATGAGAAACTAACTTCCTTTTTAACCATCGAATGAGAAACCAACTTCAGCCCCTCTCCTCAGCCTGTTGTTACGTCACCCACTGTAACCCAGCGGTGACCTGGCTCAGCTGAAGTAAGTCAAATACTTCACGTATTGTTGTAAACTTACTCCACAGCATCAGCATTCGTAAAGTTCTGACTTTATTTGACACTTTCAGCTAACTCACGTTAAACGTTTGTGTCATTTTAGGGCTGAAACCCGAGATTTGAAAGAGGCTGCTAAAGCTAAGGTATCCGTGTGGAGAAAGGACCGCAGGAACAACAACTCTTCAAAGATGATTTTCCGGTTTTTATTCAACCTCATCAACAACCCCCAGGTCATAGAGAAGTTGGCGGAGTCTCGTCCGATCCGCAGGGCGGCTCAGATCACAGCGTACGCCATCACCAAGGCTCAGATAGCCGGCAGGGACGCGTCGCAGCGGGCCCTGCGCTCCAGGACTCTGCAGCAGGTGAAGCAGGAGGCCAGCAGGGTCCCAGGAGACATGGGAGACATGAGCAGCCGCTTCAAGAAGGTCAAGGAGACTTTTGTGAATGAAGTGAAGGAGGGATGGAAAGAAGGCTCGGGGCAGATCAAGAAATGAAGAGGACGACCCTGAATGTAGATTCTAAAGAGAGAGAGAGAGAGAGAGAGAGAGAGACTGGGACATCATCATCCTCAGCTGACTGAGTTGAACATCATTAAAGAAAGTGTTTCGGAAAACTGCAGCCTAACTAAGTGGATTCATGCTGATCAGCTCACAATCAAAATGTCTATTATTGTTTTTTTTTATAATGTAAAGAGGCCCTACAACAATAAGTGGCCAGAGAACTCAGGAGAATATTTGTTTAGCTCAATAAATTCACTGACTTTACATTTCTGAGAACATGTGAACATATACGTGCTTATTTCATAATTCAGGAAGTCTTGGAAAATAATGAGCAGAAGTTCCTCCTACGTGAATTCTCAATTTAAAGTATTCTCAAACTCCTTGAGATGCCTTTTAACAGATGGCTCTTTATTATTCAAAGCCTCATAACTGGTGGTTTAACGGTTTCTGACAAAACGTGGCATGACGTTTTTACATCTCCTTGTAAGGTTGTTCACTGGTCTGTGTGACACAAAGTCCTGCCACAGAGCTTTAATGGATCTGCACGTTAAGTTGTAAACAATTCATGTTCATAAAGTGTACATATGTAGAGAGAGAGCGGATGTGTATAGACAATGAATTCACCACTTTGTTCTGCCTATAAATAAAGACTTTAATTTATAACACGACTCTTTGACTGTCACACTGTCTCCGTTTACTTTGAGGGACAAGTTACAGAAGAAAATGTGGAAACTTAACTTTTCAATGTTGGATATTCAATTTAGATCTTTAGAAAAAACGGTAACACGTTATAATAACCATCATCTATAAAGGGTAAATAGTTAATTAACCATTAGTTAATAGTTATTTACTGTTAACAATGAAATTATAGTTAATGTTTGCTAATGATTTGTAATGCTATAATTTATGTTATGTTAACAGTTTATTGATGCACACATTTCATACACTTTATAAAGTGTTTGTTAATGATGACCAAATGATTTATAAACCTTTAAGAGATGGTTTATAAAACATCTATAAACATTACAGAGACACATGGACCAGATATTTGTTCATGGTTTGTAAATATTTTATAAACAGGGTTCGTGCAGAGCTTTGAAAGTCTGGAAAATGTTTGATTTTAAATATAGTGTTTTCAAGCTTTGAAATGTGCTTGAAATTTGAACACATGCTGGATTTACTCTATATTGACCAGCGTTGTAATTTAACAAATTAAAAAAAATTGTATTCTGTAAATTAAAAAAAAAATGAAGTCGTAATGTTTTTTTCTCCGTCGTCTCGTGTGAGTGTTGCTCCCCGTGCTTTCTTTCCTTGCGCACACGCCTCACCTGGCGATCGCTTCAGGAATTATCCAGAACCACGTGGACCCGCTCACATGGACCTATCGCTCTCGATACTACCATGCCAGGTTGCCGTTTCAATGCCAACTGGCTTGAAAATGATAAATATAAAAATTGGTTAAGACGAGGCCCATTTAAGGATGTCCCAGCACACAGGGAGGACTATACAGAGGTAACTGGTTCCTCATCTTTCCCCCTGAATTTCTGGAGTCATCAGTGGCTAGAAAATGTTGAGGTGGCGGAGCGTGCACTACAGATCTTGCCCTTCCTGAATACATACATAAGTGCTGCAAAAAAGGGAACTGTAGCAGAGCCATCCACCAAGTCTTGTTGGAGAGGACCTCTTCCCGGCAAAACTCAACTTTTTTCTCATGGTGACAAGGGAAATCACTCCATTCCTCAAGTTATACCAGTCTGACTTACCCATGCTCCCATTCATGAATGAGGACCTTGCCAGTCTGCTGAGAGGATTACTCGAGAAATTCATAAAGCCAAGTGCCATGCAGAGTGCTACCAACACACTGAAACGCTTACAGGTTGAGGATGAAAATGCAAAGAACCATGTTGATGTAACAAAAATCAAAGCTGGATTTGTGACAGAGAGAGCTCTAGAAGAGCACAGAAAGAAGCACCCAGATGCTCAGAGGCTGAGGCTGGAGTTCAGACAGAACTGTACGCTGTTTTTAATGAAGATGGTCTCCAAGCTATTTGAGAAGGCTCCAATCAGGTATCCTCTTGTGAGACATCTGTCTGTTCTGGACCCAAGGGTGCTCATTAGAAATAAGGAAACGAGCACAAGGAAGCTCACCTGTGTTCTTCAGATCCTTGTGGAAGCTGGACGCATCCATGACAAAAACCTGTGATGAGGTTCTGAAGGAGTTCAGTCGGTTCTATGACCACAGCCTGAAGTCTGATTGTTTCAGGAGCTTCAACCCACAGAGTGAGAGTTTGGATGTGTTCTACCATGAGATGTTGTCCACTCTGTGGGAGACAGTGAGGGATCTCTTGATCCTTTCACATGGCCAAGCCTCTGTTGAAACAGGTTTTTCAGTTAACAAAGAAGTGGTGGTGGAGAACCTGCAAGAGCACTCCCTGGTGGCCCAGCGTGTCATTCTTGACCATGTGAAGAGTGTTGGAGGATTGCAGAACATAGCCTACACTAAAGAACTACTACTTTCAGCAGCTTCTGCTAGACAGAAGTATCTACTTTATCTAGACAAAAAGAAAAGGTTACAGAGGGATGAGAAAAAGTTGGAAAAAAGGAAAGGAATAATGGAGGAGATAGTGGAATTAAAAGCAAAGAAAAAGCGGTTGGTGGAAGACATTCAAGTTCTGAGCACGTCTGCTGATCGCAAAGCAGAAAAAGCAGAGACTCTTGGAAACCTCAGCTTTGTGTCCAAATCGAATGGACTTCGGAGGGCTGCAAAAGAAAAAGAGAGGTCTCTTGAGACTGTGGAGAGTCGGTTAGGAGATAAGATTAAGGAGCTGAAGGAGTTGCCATAAGATTGAAACAGTAGACCAGTGTTGACCAAAGTCAGGGTTATGTTGGTTTTGATCATAATTAGCCATAGAACATGCATTCTTTTCATTAGTTGCACATCTAAATGCAAAGAAAAATGTTATTGTCCCTATACAGTATGTTTTCCCATTGAATTGTACAGTAGTGACCTATATTATAGTGAAGAAAAATGAATGTACACTGAGAAAAATGATTCTGAGGAGAAGTAAATTTAACTTAATTGAATCTGTGAAATCAACAATAAAAATTCAATTTAGTATCTTTACACAAATATAGTATTCCTTAATAGTTCTATAATTCCTTAATATCCTTAATAGTCTAGTATTTAAGTCAAAAACATTTGTTCAAAATACAAGACATTGTGATTTTTTTTCGGAACACGAATAATTTAAGTAATTTGAGCCAATCATTTTAAGTTCATCCACACAACAAAAAACGATCTTGTTATCTTTTGCCTTCGGTATTTCAAAACACCAAATACTACTATACCCATAAGCCATCAGCGTTCCCAAGCACCAACGGACCTGCAGTGATTCAAAACAGAGACGGTAATGAGCGGGCAGAAGTCAATAAGGTTAAGTAGAAAAGTTTTTCAAAGAGTCGGTTAGATATTACATGACATGAAGTTATCGAAACAATAAAATTTGCCAGAGGCTTATCGTGGTATTTGATGATACCATTAGTCAGTAAGTACGTTTAGAGTACTGGAAGGTATCGGACATCTGACTCTAACGTTAAAATATGGCTAGCGAGCACGAGAAGTTGAAACTGACACGTGCAGACACGACACCGTGCCGCTAGTCGGCTGGCTGCCAGCGTCGGCCCGTTGGTTGGCTTTGTGATTGTCTGGCTATTGCGCACTTACAACGAGCCGTATTTGGCACGTCGGGGTCCGAAGCATAAATTACGCCGGTGACCTCAGAGACGGTCACTGCTCGCCGGTGTAACAGCGAGGCACATGTTCGCCGAAGTCCACAACTCACAAAATCCAGGGTAGAAAGAGCGCTTGCATTCAGAGTAGATGCATGTTACAAAGTTATTCCACATTTTTTCATGATAGGGCACATTTGAGCGGTTTTCATATACTTAACATTTTGAATCTGTATCTAGCTGAAAAGCGGATTTAAATATTCTCTTCTATCACTGTTTATGCTATAAGCCTCTAACCTCATTGGGAGGCATTAAAGTAACATTAACTTTTGGTTAATGATGATACCACAGAACCGGTAAAATGCTTGGCTCGAAATTCTTGTTTCATTATTTTGACATATTAGATTTAAATATTTTAACAGAGGGAATTTTGTACATACATTTGTATAACACCATACATTAAAAGTCTCTTTTCTCTGTGTTTTAAAAAAAATGAAATCCTGTTTAGATAAGGTTGTGAATGAATTTGATAGTTAATGAAATTGTAATGGATCAAAGTTACACAAGTAATTCTGCGATGCTTAATTCATTAGTTGTCAGCTATTTAATTAATGTGACATTTTTCTTAAGCTTTGGGTCAGTTCATAATGCTTTGTTTAATCTTGAAATAGTTTATTTTTCTCTTTGTAATATGTAACAGTAACTTGATTTATTCTCTTTTTCCTTCCTATACAGACTCAATATGTCTGCCAGACTTCGTGTCATACTGAAAGGAGACATTCGCAAACTTTCCTTGCCATCTGGAATCCCCCAAACTGTGGACGAATTAAAGACTATTGTTTTGAAGAGACATTTGATATTGAGCTAGATTTAAGTTTGCAGTTCCAGGACCAAGATTTTGATGGACAGTTTTTCACTCTCCTTCAAACTAACAAAATAAAGGACAAAGACACCATCAAAGTGGTTCTTGTGGAACCAGAGATCATCTTAACCATTGAGGATTCTCTGAATGTCAAAGGAGTCCAAGATAGCTTTGGTAGCAGTTGTGCTGATTCATCAGAGGATGCAGGTTCTTGTTCTGCCGCATCCAGTGACACCATTATTCTGCATTCTCCAGGAAGCGCCTCTTCCCTTCGTTCTGAGTCTTGGCCTGCTCAGTTTGAGGCACCTACCTTCTCCCTTGACACTGAGCTTATTCTACAAGCTGCCAATGAAGCTCACAAGAAGGATGGAACCCTTCTCAACAATCCTGCTGTAAAATCCAACATTCTGGACAAACTTGCGGAGACCATCTTTGCCTACACCGCCTATCCTTCTCAGGCACAAAGGGAGCAGGTTGCAGAGGCCTTGGTTATGAAGCACCCATGTTTGAGAGACCCAGTGTCCTTCAATGGCTTATATAGTTGGCACAACAGCTTGAAATACAAACTTGGGAATTACAGAGCAAAGGTGAAACACCTTGGACTACCAGAGCTAAATGTAAACTGTCTGAAGAGAAAATCAGCTGCAGATAAAACTCCAGCGAAAAACTTAAAGAAGGCAAAGAAATCTGAGGTAAACTACCTGCCACCTCATCCTCAAGGTGACACTGATGCGACCCTTGAAAAAGAGAGAGTGCAGCTTCTCTATGAGCACAAGAGAGACAACAACACGTTAATCAGTGAGAAGATGGCAAAAACATTCTCACTACTGTACGTCGAAATGATGTTATCCTCAATAAACCACCAGTGATTGACATCAAAGCTAGATGGCCTGCCCTCTTTGAGCCTTCCCAAGTATGTATATTTCTATATTGTCTTGAATGTTTTCAAATGAAGGGTCTAAAGGATTTTGAAATTGTCTTTTTTTTTCAGTTTTGACTTAATTAATTTCTCAGTTTGACAGAATCCCTTGTATTGCCTTCACTGTTGTTTTAGGGTTCATTTAATACCTGTCTTCCTTCCCTGTTTTTCTAGAATTCTTTCTGTGTTTAGTGATGTTTTTTTCCCTCTCTATCTTAGTCTCTCTTAGATTGAGGAGGAATTTCGGGGAATCACACTGAAGCCATTGCAGTCCACATTCCTGGGGAAGTTGGATCAGTTCTCACCTAAACTGTTGAGCCTGTACAGGAGGAAGGGAGGAGCTGTGGGGAAGAAACTTGATGCGACCCTTGACATGTTAGATGAGGTATGTACTTATACCTATTTACAAATGAGTTTATGTTGTAGCTATATGATGTCTGTGCATAAAATGCTTTCATACCTAATTTGTTGTAGGACAACAGCATTGAGTCCCAAAGAGAAGCTGTAATCAGAGGCCTTATTCTCTATCTTGGAGATTACTGCCATTACTCTGATTTGAAGCCCTGCCTGTTTGAGACAAAATATTTACTTCTAGGATAGCTAAAGGTAGAAGTAATTGTATGCCTTCAGGTTCTAAACTACTGGTAAGTATTTTAACTTGTGAAAATAAATACATACACAGTACAAAACAATAGGGTCTTTTTAGTAAGCCTTGTCTCTTTTATTTTGAAATTTGTTTACACATCCTTACCAACCCATGAGTCTCCATTGGAGATATGTCAATGTTCTGTGGCTAGCACAGAAAAAAACAACTAAACACAATGACATTTACTGTAGGTGAAATACATCTTGTAGATTAAGAGGGATTGTTTGATTTTTTTGTGTTTTGTTTTTAGCCAATACATTGACAACAGTTACCTGCTTCTCCTGGCCGATAAGAGACTTAATGATGAATAAATCTGTGCATCCCTCTTATTGATAAAGATGTAGGTTTGATTCTCTTGTATGGTGCATTTCACAGATATATGATGATGATGCTGCAGATGTCCAGGACGCCCTTACGACATTTGTCCTCAACATCTTTGTGGTCAGCAAAGCTGGGAGCGAAGGCCAGACGCAAGTTGGGATAGCCATCAAGGGAGCTGAGGTACTTTTTGGGGTTCCCAATGTGGCACATGCTTGTGCTTACCTTATGTGCCTCATCTATGCCCTGGAACTAAGCTACCCTAAGAAACTGAAGTACACCTTTGAGGTCTTTCAGAAGATCTTCCTTGAGCAGGAGGATGGGAACAAAAGAATGTCCTCCAAGGTACATGATCTTAAGGTCAGTCCTCATGCCTAAAAGCCACACACACTTCATTGAAGGATGTGAGTTTGGTTTTATGCTGCACTTTCTCAGGTTACACTGTAAACTATGACTTTTTATACTGGTGTACAGTGCATTTTGGTTTTTTTAGAATGTCATCGTTATTTTGCACTTTAAATGGCTCTGGTTAACCTAAGCAAATTAACTTGTCACTTGGGACACGCTGGTGGCGCGATGGTTAGGGCGCGCGTCCCGTGTGTTGAGACTCTCATCTCAAGCGGTAGGCCCGGGTTCACTTCCACCTGTGGCCCCTTTCCGCATGTCATTCCCCACTCTCTCTCCCTGGTTTCTGACTCTATCCACTGTCCTCTCTCTGCATTAAAGGCACGAAAAACCCAAAATAAATCTTTAAAAAAAAAAAAAAAATTAACTTGTCACTCATTTTTTTTGATTATCTGCTTTTGTATTAGGTTCTAAGTGTATTTAAGAAATCTGACTCTTCGGGAGTGAATTAACAGTAATTTGTTGGGAAAAAAATCTTGTTAATTTTGTTCCATAATGCTTCTTTAGAGGAAAAACAGCTTAAAATGTACTCTTAGCTATCTCATGTCTTGAAGATTTTTTTTAACTTAAAGTTACATTAATGAATGTTAAATTGAAGGTGCTTGCTCACAGTTGTGTTTAAGCCAGATTTGTTGTATTTTGTGTTACCTCAGAAGTGTAATGGTATTATTTTGAAGGTATTTTTTGCCAAATTGGATTTATGATGTTCAAACTTTCATGAAATAGTCAGTTTGTTTTTCATTGCTGTTTGTTTCTCAATGTAGACAAAAAAGGAACTTTACATTTTCTAAAAATGTCTAATCTCAACGCTTTTATTTAACTTGTATTTTGAATTATAGCTTGAGCTAGCTATTTGATTCATGGAACTCATGTTGAGGCTAGAAGGCAGAACTGAACACATGAATCAAGATTTCTTTACTGTGTTGCCTGTTTCACTTGAAAAATGTTTTCAGAAGATTTACATGTTTGGTTCTGCAGCCAATCAGAGCAGCATGGCTGCTTGTTCCCAAACTTCCTCCAATCAAAGCAGAATATGTGTCCATAGTCTGATAGGACAAAATCCTGATGGCTTGGAGGCCTTTCCTTTTTTATTATTATTGGTAAATACAGACTAATACATCTTTGTCAGTTGGTCTGGTGGTGCCAGGGTAAATGCATAACTGTTCTGTTCAGATGTGCACCATGTTTTTTGTATATTCAGAAATAAAGCAAGACGTGGCACAATAAATTTTACTTACAGAATTAATTTTAAATATCTAAAAAAGTATATTAATACAAAAAATAGTCACGCTTGATGTACATGATATAATTAAGTTGATTTTACTTAAAAATGTCATTAAATACATCAAAAAATTAAGTAATTTATACAAAGACTAGTTTTGTTTGATCTACATAATAAAATCAAGTTGGTTATACTTGAAACTTTCATTTACTACATTGAAAAAATTGAGTAGTTTATACAAAGTTTAGTTTTGCTTAATCTACTTAACAAAATTAAGTTCACTTTACTTTACTTTGATTTTATTTTTCATGTAAAAAAATAAGTAAGTAGTTTAAACAAAGAACAATCTTGCTTGATCAACATAAATAAATTATGCAAAAAGTTGCCTTATTTTTTTAAGTAGATCTAGCAGAATATTTTTATCAGTGTAGATTATATTTGTTGAGTGGGCATTATTTGCACTTGAAGAATTATAATTTTTTTAACATGTTAGATTAATGTGCAAGTGAATGTACATATGTTATAACTGCGAAAAAAAAAGGTGCTATTGTGTCTTTACAGTGTGTTCATTGTTAACAGACGGTTAAATTTGTTTTTGGTCCGACAATTATTTACAATTGCACTTATTCCTTTGCCCATTGAATTTATTTTGCTGTGAACTATTTAGTGATAGTGAAGAATGTGAATGTGTTTTATTTATTTTTGATAAATGGGCATTATTTGCACTTGCACAAAATGGCTGGCCTAGAACCACAGTGTTTCAAATGGGAGCCACCAACTCCCTGTGCTGAAGGCCTCAAAACCTGCCACTAACACCTACAATAAACAACACTAACCATAATCACACACACACACACACAAACACACACACACACACACACACACACACACACAATCTCCCACAAGTGAGGGCAGATAAGCACCACTGCAAGAAATGTTGTCAATAAATAGTTTTATTTGTACAAATTTATGTGTCTTTTATCAGATTTTACCCAAACTGCCGCCGCAGCCAAAATCTCACTCTGAACTCAGTTCAAAACTTGAGAGCCCTGGATATCGGTAAATGTTGGACTTCATCTTGCCCATTTAACCAACACAGCTCCATATTTCATCACCTGAAGTTGGAAGAAACACTCATGCAATCATTTACTGTCTTGCTGTGATTATATTTAATTAAAAATAGTTTCATTTTAGAATCTCTGGATGATTGTTCAGCGAAAAAGGAGTGAAGAGAGAAATAATTGATTAGATCATTTTTTTAAAACCATGCAGTAAATTGTCTTTACAATGAGCTATTTGACTTCTTATTTTGTGAAACCTGACAGATCTTTATAAGAAATTAAGGAATAAAATAAAGTCTGTTAAAAACTTGAAATACACCTGTATGAAGTGTTTGTTTTTTGGGTCTGTCTGCCTTTATTGGATCGGACAGCCGAAGAGAGACAGGAAATGTTGGGAGGAGAGAGTGGGGGATGACATGCAGCAAAGAGCCGAGGTCAGAATTGAACCCACGGTCCTTTTGAGATGAGGTATAAAGACTCCATACATAACCGCTTGTCCATCTGTCACACTGTGGAATGAGTTTATTTTTTAACCTGTGTATTATTGTTTTTTTATAATTGAATTATCTGCTAATTGTTTTTAAAACAGTTTCTTTCTGCTACCGTAGACGCTCACTGTGAATAGGAGACTTATCCAAAATGGTGCACGCTGACATTGAGGATTCTGTGAATCTAATTTTTAGATTTTGAAACAATGAATTTGTAAATTAAGCAACACTTTAATCTGTTTATTATTTTATTATCAAATACAGTTCTACAGTTCTTATAGTAAATGATAGGAACTTAGTAGACATAACATTTTATAGACTTATTTTTATTTTTTTTAAATCCTGAAACAAATGATGAGGCAATCAGATCTCAAATGGTTTGATCATAACAAAGTTTAACCAGAGTAACACTGAATCAGCAGAATTTTAGACATTTTTGAATTTCTAATTCACTTTTATTTATTTATTTTTAATACATTTTTTGAATTCTTGCAACACATTGTTACAGGATACGATGGGAGAACCAGAGCGAACCCGGAGAAAACCCGTTTTCCAAATCATGACATTTTTTGAATTCTTGCAACACATTGTTACAGGATACGATGGGAGAACCGGAGCGAACCCGGAGAAAACCCCTTTTTCCAAATCATGATGTTATTATAGAGGGTGGTGTGGGGGCATGGGGGGTGGGGGGTCCTATGAACTTAAGTCCTGCCCCACATCCTTAGGCAGCCTTAGGCCTATCTGGGGAAGAAAAACTGCATTATAGGGTGAAGTGAGGGCCTTGGTGTCAGGTGAGTTTTAAAAAGGGAGGTGATATAGTTTTCAGCTTCTTGATCCTCCATATTCAGGAGAACCAACCCAATCGCCCCATTGCCAAACTTCTTGCTCAGGTCTTTGAAAATGGCCTTCTGGATTTTATCCAAGTGTTTTGATTCGATTTGAAAATCTCCTCCGTGCACTTCAGCCCATATCTTTTCAAACAGGCGCTTAATCATAGTCTCTGGCTTCACTAAGGTGTGTTCCACCTTAGCATTGCTGAACATCTGTATAACTAACATTTCAACAAGTATTTTGACAGATGTTCTCTTAAAAAGTTCTTCTACGCTCTCAGTCGGTACAAAAGGTGAAACTTTGGTGACCTGAGGTCCCTTCTGTGACTCCATTTGCTCTTTTTCTGACAAAGCTTGCTCAGTCTCTTCCAAAGCAAGCATCACCCTGTTGCTATGGGTGTCTACCTGAAAGGAAAGCCACCACTTCATCAGTGCCAGAAAACACCAGACTCTGGCTTGTATCTCACCATAGATGTCAGGAAACACATCCCTGCAATATGGTTCTAGGGTAAGCTCCGGCAATAATCCATGTACACAGTGATTGTAAAGGAGATCACTGAGTCCTTTTGTTAATACCAGGACATTAGCCTTGGTAAAATTAATCAGCTTTGGATATACACAAACCTGGTTTCCATTTTGAAGGGTCTCCATATCTTGTTTAAAAAACAGAGAGTCAATACTGTCAGCCAATGACTGAATTGACTCTCTGCTTTCAACTTTTGGGACACGACGGAATTTGATCTTAAGCTGTTGTACAAGGCGCTGAATGGACATTTTGGCAAAGCTCTTTGCAAAAAAGTGATGTATCTTGTCCAGTGCTCCTTTAAAAACCTGTTTGTTTTTCTTTTCTGGTGTCAGGCTTACATCGTCTATTTCTTCCACACTCTGAACTTCTTCTGCGATTGACTGAGCGATGTCTTCAGCAATCACTTGAATATCCTGAAAAGTGTCCCTCTTTAGCAGCTCAGAGCCCGCCATGCTGTCCAAAAGAGGTTCTGCGAACGCCAGTAACTCTCTGCTAAGAACTTTGTGAAAAGCTTCTGTTTTTGCACTCAAACGGCTGTCTGCTGATCCTCTGGACCTCTTCTGTTGGACTCCTGATCCTAGAGATCTGGTTTGTGACAGACAGCTGTCCTTACTGTCAGCCACCTCTAGATCTTCAATGACCAAGTCCATCTCTGTTGAGATGTTACTTTGTCTCTTCTTTTGCTCCTTGGCTTTGGCCAAGGTCACCGTGCAGATATTCATCATCTCGCCTATGAATGTTTTTAACATTGTGCGAGCATGTCTCACCATCTTATTCAGTCTTTTCGGGGGTGTGATTCGTGGATTGATTGAATACTCCTGTGAGTTTGCTCTAGCTAAGAGGGTAGACTTGATGCTTAGGGCAACCTCTTTAGCAATTAAATCTGTCAATTTGTCAGAGCTGTCACATTTACATTGGTCAATATTTAAAACCTCAGCAAAGCTCTGAGAAATTGTGTCTCTCAAAGTAGCTTGAATCCTATCCTCAGAAAGGACAATATTTCTTCGTGTAACAGTTTCCATCAAAGAATTGGCTAAAAACGTTATTAATTCCAAAATCAATTCGGCCAACTGAAGTTTGGTGGTATCATCCGCATTTCTATTTTTCATCATTGCCCATTGTTCTGAAGTCATCCTTTCAAAAAAGGATTCAATCAGTGGACAAACAGAAGCAACTTTAATCTCCATGAACTCCTCTGCCTCTTTGATTCTACAGTCAATACTGTCCATTGTGATTTCTGTATGGATGTATTTCTACCTTGTATTTAGATCAATTATAAATGATGTTTTGGTTATTTCTCTCGTCTATCTGTCTGTCAGATAAGCTGCTTGTAAGATTTCTCAACTAATAAGAGCTCCGTCCTTTAACTTCACTGTCCTCTAAATGTATGCTCCCCTTAGCTATCTTTCTCAACATGGCACAGATCAAAGGCAAAAAAAGCCCTCTGTCACGTCAGAGATCAAAGTCAGTTAAGCTCCGCCCCCAAATTTAGTGTTGCTAGGCAACACTAAATTTGCGTGAGAAACAGCACGCAGATAAATTACTAGGATAACGCCCACCAAGTTGTGCCGCTATATTTTTTAACTACGGAACAGATAGGAATCAAAGGGGTTTCCTACAGAGTTCAGAAGGAGCTTGCCAAGCACCAGCTAATCAAAAAAAAAAGAAATATAGCTACCCAACAGCCAATCAATAAATAGCATTGCTGTATCCGGGTAAGATTTAGATATTCCCGCTACAACAACGCTACATCCTGGTTACAAAGAAGACGCCAATGACACTTTGATTCAGACGCTCGCTGAAGTACAGACTGATCGACGTGGGAGAGGACCGTTATATTTACAGTCTATGGAGAAGAGGACCATATGGTATTAATACAGTAAGTCATCTCATCATTAGATTTCTGTATGTTGGGGAATATTGTGTCCAGTCAGCTGGTAATCAGTAATATTAGCTAACAGTTTGACCAGAGTGTGTGAACTAGACAGCCAGTTGAATCCTTTAATAGTTTGTTCGTTTCTATGAAGATTATTTCAGGTCTCGATAGAGAAACGTTGAACTAGTAAACAGTTTTCTACTGTTGCTATGGTGGTTGCTATGGACGCTATCAACAACGAACCGGAAGGAAGTGGACGTTCGGTTCGCGGTTCTTACAACGGGTTACGTCAGACCCTACACATCAAACTAAGCTCCTATGTAATAAATAATGATTTCTGTTACATTTTTATGGATGTCTTTCATTACAACCAAATTTAATAAAACGATTGGAACAGATAGATGTATATTAGCAACATTATAAACTATAACATGTAACAATACATAAAGACAATACTGTACAGTTTGTGTGATTTATATGATTTCATAATTTTATTTAACAAAATAATCCTGACGGATTAGATTAATACCAGAAAATGCAATCAATAAAGTAAACGGCCGGCGATAAGAACTACAAACGGGCGCATGACACTGACATCAGATAATGACGTATTGATAATCGTCACTTGTCAGCGACCTCTTTATTAGATCTTTCAGGGGATATTTACTGATGTTTTTTAAGGTTGCTTGCAAAAACACATCTTAAATCTGTGCGCCAAGTCTGATCTGATTGGTCGGCCTGTCGGCTCTGCCGTAATTGGTCAGTCGCTCAGCCACTCTGGCTCCGAGGTCCGGGGAGCAAAAACACATTAGCACCTTAGCACTAAAGATAAAGAGATAAAGATAAACTGTATTGATCCCCCGTGGGGGAAATTTGTGCATTACAGCAGCTCCAGAAAACGGGACGGAATATAATTATTAAAAATAAAAATGGAAGTTAAAAATCAAATCAAACATATTTACATCAGTTAAATAAAAAAAATACAATAATGGAAAATTACACAGTAACTACACTGGAAAGAGTTATTGTTATTAAAAAAACACACACAGTGTGTAGCATTATTGAGATGAGTCATGAGGTGGTGATGCTGTTAAAGAGTCTGATTAAACTACTGTGCTACCGCAGTCGACGGCATATCGTGGGCGTGCAACATGAGCTGCTGGGCCACAACGGGCCAATGGGCTTAGATCAGTGATCTCACACTGACAAGACGTCACACTGGCAAAAACATTTCGAGGGGGGCTAGAACCGAGCGTTACATGCAGCTAATGCTGCAGCTAACAGGAGGAGGTAGGAGAAGCCGCATTTCCGCAGACTTTGAATTTTTGCACATAGATGTGCCTAAACATGCACAGGACACTTGGAAAACACACTAAAGAGCATATAAAACCAGAAAAAGCATAATATGGGACCTTTAATATCTTTCAATATCGTACATTTATCATCAAGTGTGGTTTTTAGTTTTATTGAAGATGCCTGCATCAAGACGCACAGAGCGCACAGAGACCTGGCGGTGGCTTCACACATTTCGCCTCCTCCATACTCAGCACATCTTCATCAGCTGCAGGTATTTATTCTGTAAATAATTCAAGTGTGGACATTAAGTCGGGGCATCTCTGACACGATCATTAGGCCTATATATCCTCATAATTAGTCACAGAGCAGACAGAGTTTCCCATGAAAAAAAGCGGCCAACAATCAAATGTTTTTGTTCGTTGATCAAACTTTTGATTACTAATATGATATAGTGAGGCAGACTGCTGACTGACGTGAACACTCTGACAATATGAAGAAGTCAGTGTGGGTCCTGTAAACATGTAAACATTGCAGATATTCTCGTGCTGAATGATGAACGGTGGATGTTTTGGTGCTGTAGGAGGACAGCGTGAATGCAGCAGCGACGTGGTGTCATTCTCTGATTTTTCTTCAGTTTGTGATCCTCCTGCTGCAGTAAACTACCGATATGTTCCTCACTTCATTCACAAACTCCTCTGTTTCTGGGTCAAAGTTTCGTTTATTCGTCTAAACTTCCGGGTTTGGCCGCGATCCAGCGCTGGAAACCTTTGATCTGCCCCCTCGTTTGTATGCATTTTCATTCACGAGCTGCTTTGCATTGACTGTTTATGGTTGAATGTGGGCGTGTAGATGGCGGAACATGGGACTAATCTACGTGCGCACATTTCCAGGTGGATCGTGATTTATAAAGGGAACATTGCGTGCAGGTGTTCGTACGAACGGTTTTATAAATCTGAATCATTTTGTGCGCACGTCATTTCCGGGTTTTTGCCGCACTTACATTTTCAGTATGGATTGTACGCACTCTTTTATAAATGAGACCCCAGTTCTTTACACATGGTGCTCTTTTTAGATTTCAGGAACTACTTCCTTTCCATGGGCCACAGGAACAGGACAAGGTGAGTGAGGAGTTCCTGGAGTATCAACTCATGGAGATCCCCATGCCCCAAGATCCCACCACCTTTAATGTTGAGGAGTTTTGGGGGAGTATGTCCTCAACCAAGAGCAAGGTAAGAAATATTTGGCAGCAGCTGACAGACACATAATTAATTGACATAATAAAAGCAAAACATTTGATGAATAGTTGGTTCCTTTTTTTCCAAGGTGACTGGTTTGAGTCAGTTTGGGAGGCTATCTAAGATAGCAACATTAGTTTTAGTGCTCCCACACTCAAATGCGGACGCAGAGAGGGTTTTCTCCATGGTCGGCCGAAACATGACCAAAACGAGAAACAGCTTGGCACTGAATGGAACACTTTCATCAATCATGACAGTCAAAATGGCTGGCCTGGAACCACAGTGTTTCAAATGGGAGCCACCAACCCCCTGTGCTGAAGGCCTCCAAACCTGCCACTAACACCTACAATAAACAACACTAACCATAATCACACACACACAATCTCCCACAAGGGAGGGCAGATAAGCACCCCTGCACTAAGAAATGTTGTCAATAAATAGTTTTATTTGTACAAATTTATGTGTCTTTTTTCAGATTTTACCCAAACTGCCGCCGCAGCCAAAATCTCACTCTGAACTCAGTTCAAAACTTGAGAGCCCTGGATATCGGTAAATGTTGGACTTCATCTTGCCCATTTAACCAACACGGCTCCATATTTCATCACCTGAAGTTGGAAGAAACACTCATGCAATCATTTACTGTCTTGCTGTCATTATATTTAATTTCATTTTAGAATCTCTGGATGATTGTTCAGTGAAAAAGTAGTGAAGAGAGAAATAATTGATCAGATAATGTTTTTAAAACCATGCAGTAAATTGTCTTTACAATGAGCTATTTGACTTCTTATTTTGTGAAACCTGACAGATCTTTGTAAGAAATTAAGGAATAAAATAAAGTCTGTTAAAAACTTGAAATACACCTGTATGAAGTGTTTGTTTTTTGGGTCTGTCTGCCTTTATTGGATCGGACAGCCGAAGAGAGACAGGAAATGTTGGGAGGAGAGAGTGGGGGATGACATGCAGCAAAGAGCCGAGGTCAGAATTGAACCCACGGTCACCATACATAACCGCTTGTCCATCTGTCACACCGTGGAATGTGTTTATTTTTTAACCTGTGTATTATTGTTTTTTTATAATTGAATTATCTGCTAATTGTTTTTAAAACAGTTTCTTTCTGCTACCGTAGACGCTCACTGTGAATAGGAGACTTGTCCAAAATGGTGCACGCTGACATTGAGGATTCTGTGAATCTAATTTTTAGATTTTGAAACAATGAATTTGTAAATTAAGCAACACTTTAATCTGGCAGTCTGAATTGTTTATTATTTTATTATCAAATACAGTTCTACAGTTCTTATAGTAAATGATAGGAAATTAGTAGACATAACATTTTATAAACTTATTTTTATTTTTTTTAAATCCTGAAACAAATGATGAGGCAATCAGATCTCAAATGGCTTGATCATAACAAAGTTTAACCAGAGTAACACTGAATCAGCAGAATTTCAGACATTTTTGAATTTCTAATTCACTTTTATTTATTTATTTTTAATACATTTTAAAAATCCGTGCAACACATTGTTACAGGATACGATGGGAGAACCAGAGCGAACCCGGAGAAAACCCCTTTTTCCAAATCATGATGTTATTATAGAGGGGGGATGGGGGCCTCCTTATTTCGTCTGAAAGGTGAAGTGAGGGCCTTGCTGATGGCCCTAAAGACCCTGCAGACAGCGTTAGGCCTTGGTGTCAGGTGAGTTTTAAAAAGGGAGGTGATATAGTTTTCAGCTTCTTCAAACTCCATATTCAGGAGAACCAACCCAATCCCTCCATTGCCAAACTTCTTGCTCAGGTCTTTTAAAATGGCCTTGTAAATTTTATCAAAGTTTTTGTATTTGATTTGAAAATCTCCTCCGTGCACTTCAGCCCATATCTTTTCAAACAGGCGCTTAATCATAGTCTCTGGCTTCACTAAGATGTGGTCCACCTTAGCATTGTTGAACATCACTGCAACTAACATTTCAACAAGTATTCTGACAGATGTTCTCTTAAAAAGTTCTTCTACGTTCTCAGTCGGTACAAAAGGTGAAACTTTGGTGACCTGAGGTCCCTTCTGTGACTCCATTTGCTCTTTTTCTGACAAAGCTTGCTCAGTCTCTTCCAAAGCAAGCATCACCCTGTTGCTATGGGTGTCTACCTGAAAGGAAAGCCACCACTTCATCAGTGCCAGAAAACACCAGACTCTGGCTTGTATCTCACCATAGATGTCAGGAAACACATCCCTGCAATATGGTTCTAGGGTAAGCTCCGGCAATAATCCATGTACACAGTGATTGTAAAGGAGATCACTGAGTCCTTTTGTTAATACCAGGACATTAGCCTTGGTAAAATTAATCAGCTTTGGATATACACAAACCTGGTTTCCATTTTGAAGGGTCTCCATATCTTGTTTAAAAAACAGAGAGTCAATACTGTCAGCCAATGACTGAATTGACTCTCTGCTTTCAACTTTTGGGACACGACGGAATTTGATCTTAAGCTGTTGTACAAGGCGCTGAATGGACATTTTGGCAAAGCTCTTTGCAAAAAAGTGATGTATCTTGTCCAGTGCTCCTTTAAAAACCTGTTTGTTTTTCTTTTCTGGTGTCAGGCTTACATCGTCTATTTCTTCCACACTCTGAACTTCTTCTGCGATTGACTGAGCGATGTCTTCAGCAATCACTTGAATATCCTGAAAAGTGTCCCTCTTTAGCAGCTCAGAGCCCGCCATGCTGTCCAAAAGAGGTTCTGCGAACGCCAGTAACTCTCTGCTAAGAACTTTGTGAAAAGCTTCTGTTTTTGCACTCAAACGGCTGTCTGCTGATCCTCTGGACCTCTTCTGTTGGACTCCTGATCCTAGAGATCTGGTTTGTGACAGACAGCTGTCCTTACTGTCAGCCACCTCTAGATCTTCAATGACCAAGTCCATCTCTGTTGAGATGTTACTTTGTCTCTTCTTTTGCTCCTTGGCTTTGGCCAAGGTCACCGTGCAGATATTTTTCATCTCGCCTATGAATGTTTTTAACATTGTGCGAGCATGTCTCACCATCTTATTCAGTCTTTTCGGGGGTGTGATTCGTGGATTGATTGAATACTCCTGTGAGTTTGCTCTAGCTAAGAGGGAAGACTTGATGCTTAGGGCAACCTCTTTAGCAATTAAATCTGTCAATTTGTCAGAGCTGTCACATTTACATTGGTCAATATTTAAAACCTCAGCAAAGCTCTGAGGAATTGTGTCTCTCAAAGTAGCTTGAATCCTATCCTCAGAAAGGACAATATTTCTTCGTGTAACAGTTTCCATCAAAGAATAGGCTAAAAACGTTATTAATTCCAAAATCAATTCGGCCAACTGAAGTTTGGTGGTATCATCCGCATTTCCATTTTTCATCATTGCCCATTGTTCTGAAGTCATCCTTTCAAAAAAGGATTCAATCAGTGGACAAACAGAAGCAACTTTAATCTTCTTTAACTCCTCTGCCTCTTTGATTCTACAGTCAATACTGTCCATTGTGATTTCTGTATGGATGTATTTCTACCTTGTATTTAGATCAATTATAAATGATGTTTTGGTTATTTCTCTCGTCTATCTGTCTGTCAGATAAGCTGCTTGTAAGATTTCTCAACTAATAAGAGCTCCGTCCTTTAACTTCACTGTCCTCTAAATGTATGCTCCCCTTAGCTATCTTTCTCAACATGGCACAGATCAAAGGCAAAAAAAGCCCTCTGTCACCTGACGTCAGAGATCGAAGTCAGTTAAGCTCCGCCCCCAAATTTAGTGTCGCTAGGCGACACTAAATTTGCGTGAGAAACACTGCGTGAGAAAAGCCACTGTATTTTTTAACTACGGAACAGATAGGAATCAAGGGGGTTTCCCATAGAGTCCAGAAGGAGCTTGCCACGCACCAGCTAATCAAAAAAAAAAAGAAATATAGCTACCCAACAGCCAATCAATAAATAGCATTGCTGTATCCGGGTAAGATTTAGATATTCCCGCTACAACAACGCTACATCCTGGTTACAAAGAAGACGCCAATGACACTTTGATTCAGACGCTCGCTGAAGTACAGACTGATCGACGTGGGAGAGGACCGTTATATTTACAGTCTATGGAGAAGAGGACCATATGGTATTAATACAGTAAGTCATCTCATCATTAGATTTCTGTATGTTGGGGAATATTGTGTCCAGTCAGCTGGTAATCAGTAATATTAGCTAACAGTTTGACCAGAGTGTGTGAACTAGACAGCCAGTTGAATCCTTTAATAGTTTGTTCGTTTCTAGGAAGATTATTTCAGGTCTCGATAGAGAAACGTTGAACTAGTAGACAGTTTTCTACTGTTGCTATGGTGGTTGCTATGGACGCTATCAACAACGAACCGGAAGGAAGTGGACGTTCGGTTCGCGGTTCTTACAACGGGTTACGTCAGACCCTACACATCAAACTAAGCTCCTATGTAATAAATAATGATTTCTGTTACATTTTTATGGATGTCTTTCATTACAACCAAATTTAATAAAACGATTGGAACAGATAGATGTATATTAGCAACATTATAAACTATAACATGTAACAATACATAAAGACAATACTGTACAGTTTGTGTGATTTATATGATTTCATAATTTTATTTAACAAAATAATCCTGACGGATTAGATTAATACCAGAAAATGCAATCAATAAAGTAAACGGCCGGCGATAAGAACTACAAACGGGCGCATGACACTGACATCAGATAATGACGTATTGATAATCGTCACTTGTCAGCGACCTCTTTATTAGATCTTTCAGGGGATATTTACTGATGTTTTTTAAGGTTGGTTGCAAAAACACATCTTAAATCTGTGCGCCAAGTCTGATCTGATTGGTCGGCCTGTCGGCTCTGCCGTAATTGGTCAGTTGCTCAGCCACTCTGGCTCCGAGGTCCGGGGAGCAAAAACACATTAGCACCTTAGCACTAAAGATAAAGAGATAAAGATAAACTGTATTGATCCCCTGTGGGGGAAATTTGTGCATTACAGCAGCTCCAGAAAACGGGACGGGAATATAATTATTAAAAATAAAAATGGAAGTTAAAAATCAAATCAAACATATTTACATCAGTTAAACAAAAAAAATACAATAATGGAAAATTACACAGTAACTACACTGGAAAGAGTTATTGTTATTAAAAAAACACACACAGTGTGTAGCATTATTGAGATGAGTCATGAGGTGGTGATGCTGTTAAAGAGTCTGATTAAACTACTGTGCTACCGCAGTCGACGGCATATCGTGGGCGTGCAACATGAGCTGCTGGGCCACAACGGGCCAATGGGCTTAGATCAGTGATCTCACACTGACAAGACGTCACACTGGCAAAAACATTTCGAGGGGGGCTAGAACCGAGCGTTACATGCAGCTAATGCTGCAGCTAACAGGAGGAGGTAGGAGAAGCCGCATTTCCGCAGACTTTGAATTTTTGCACATAGATGTGCCTAAACATGCACAGGACACTTGGAAAACACACTAAAGAGCATATAAAACCAGAAAAAGCAGAATATGGGACCTTTAATATCTTTCAATATCGTACATTTATCATCAAGTGTGGTTTTTAGTTTTATTGAAGATGCCTGCATCAAGACGCACAGAGCGCACAGAGACCTGGCGGTGGCTTCACACATTTCGCCTCCTCCATACTCAGCACATCTTCATCAGCTGCACGTATTTATTCTGTAAATAATTCAAGTGTGGACATTAAGTCGGGGCATCTCTGACACGATCATTAGGCCTATATATCCTCATAATTAGTCACAGAGCAGACGGAGTTTCCCATGAAAAAAAGCGGCCAACAATCAAACGTTTTTGTTCGTTGATCAAACTTTTGATTACTAATATGATATAGTGAGGCAGACTGCTGACTGACGTGAACACTCTGACAATATGAAGAAGTCAGTGTGGGTCCTGTAAACATGTAAACATTGCAGATATTCTCGTGCTGAATGATGAACGGTGGATGTTTTGGTGCTGTAGGAGGACAGCGTGAATGCAGCAGCGACGTGGTGTCATTCTCTGATTTTTCTTCAGTTTGTGATCCTCCTGCTGCAGTAAACTACTGATATGTTCTTCACTTCATTCACAAACTCCTCTGTTTCTGGGTCAGAAAGTTTCGTTTATTCGTCTAAACTTCCTGGTTTGGCCGCGATCCAGCACTGGAAACCTTTGATCTGCCCCCTCGTTTGTATGCATTTTCATTCACGAGCTGCTTTGCATTGACTGTTTATGGTTGAATGTGGGCGTGTAGATGGCGGAACATGGGACTAATCTACGTGCGCACATTTCCAGGTGGATCGTGATTTATAAAGGGAACATTGCGTGCAGGTGTTCGTACGAACGGTTTTATAAATCTGAATCATTTTGTGCGCACGTCATTTCCGGGTTTTTGCCGCACTTACATTTTTAGTATGGATTCTACGCACTCTTTTATAAATGAGACCCCAGTTCTTTACACATGGTGCTCTTTTTAGATTTCAGGAACTACTTCCTTTCCATGGGCCACAGGAACAGGACAAGGTGAGTGAGGAGTTCCTGGAGTATCAACTCATGGAGATCCCCATGCCCCAAGATCCCACCACCTTTAATGTTGAGGAGTTTTGGGGGAGTATGTCCTCAACCAAGAGCAAGGTAAGAAATATTTGGCAGCAGCTGACATACACATAATTAATTGACATAATAAAAGCAAAACATTTGATTAATAGTTGGTTCCTTTTTTTCCAAGGTGACCGGTTTGAGCCAGTTTGGGAGGCTATCTAAGATAGCAACATTAGTTTTAGTGCTCCCACACTCAAATGCGGACGCAGAGAGGGTTTTCTCCATGGTCGGCCGAAACAAGACCAAAACGAGAAACAGCTTGGCACTGAATGGAACACTTTCATCAATCATGACAGTCAAAATGGCTGGCCTGGAACCACAGTGTTTCAAATGGGAGCCACCAACCCCCTGTGCTGAAGGCCTCCAAACCTGCCACTAACACCTACAATAAACAACACTAACCATAATCACACACACACACACACACACACACAATCTCCCACAAGGGAGGGCAGATAAGCACCCCTGCACTAAGAAATGTTGTCAATAAATAGTTTTATTTGTACAAATTTATGTGTCTTTTTTCAGATTTTACCCAAACTGCCGCCGCAGCCAAAATCTCACTCTGAACTCAGTTCAAAACTTGAGAGCCCTGGATATCGGTAAATGTTGGACTTCATCTTGCCCATTTAACCAACACAGCTCCATATTTCATCACCTGAAGTTGGAAGAAACACTCATGCAATCATTTACTGTCTTGCTGTGATTATATTTAATTTCATTTTAGAATCTCTGGATGATTGTTCAGCGAAAAAGGAGTGAAGAGAGAAATAATTGATCAGATAATGTTTTTAAAACCATGCAGTAAATTGTCTTTACAATGAGCTATTTGACTTCTTATTTTGTGAAACCTGACAGATCTTTATAAGAAATTAAGGAATAAAATAAAGTCTGTTAAAAACTTGAAATACACCTGTATGAAGTGTTTGTTTTTTGGGTCTGTCTGCCTTTATTGGATCGGACAGCCGAAGAGAGACAGGAAATGTTGGGAGGAGAGAGTGGGGGATGACATGCAGCAAAGAGCCGAGGTCAGAATTGAACCCACGGTCCTTTTGAGATGAGGTATAAAGACTCCATACATAACCGCTTGTCCATCTGTCACACCGTGGAATGTGTTTATTTTTTAACCTGTGTATTATTGTTTTTTTTATAATTGAATTATCTGCTAATTGTTTTTAAAACAGTTTCTTTCTGCTACCGTAGACGCTCACTGTGAATAGGAGACTTATCCAAAATGGTGCACGCTGACATTGAGGATTCTGTGAATCTAATTTTTAGATTTTGAAACAATGAATTTGTAAGTTAAGCAACACTTTAATCTGTTTATTATTTTATTATCAAATACAGTTCTACAGTTCTTATAGTAAATGATAGGAACTTAGTAGACATAACATTTTATAAACTTATTTATTTTTTTAAATCCTGAAACAAATGATGAGGCAATCAGATCTCAAATGGTTTGATCATAACAAAGTTTTTTCAGCAGAATTTCAGACATTTTTTAATTTCTAATTCACTTTTATTTATTTTTTAAATACATTTTTAAATTCGTGCAACACATTGTTACAGGATATGATGGGAGAATTTGCTACAAGAGACTAAAAATAAAAACCTTTGTGTTATTTGAAACTGGTATGCAAATAGCAATAAAAATGTTCATATAAAAAACACACTGAAACATTTCAAGCCATTTGAAATTGATAAAATACATCAAGAAGAGACGCTCAACAGGTCACACTTTGCAGTATTAAAGCTTTATTTCATTTGAGCACTGAAACCAGCTTTCTGTAGCAATACTCGTGCAGACGCACTGGCCTGGCAACTAAATATTAGTTACATGATACATCATTTCACAAAGAAATAGATCTCTATCAGGAGGAAAGAGAAGGCATTTGTTTCTGACAGCATGAGTCAGTACATATACACTGATATGGCATCTGAACTTCATATAAAAATAAATCTCTCAATATAGGAACATACACATCCAAATCAACGCTTTTTAAACAGGAAAGCAGCAGAAGTACAGTAGATAACATGAGCATCGGGTAGTAAACACATCTGGAGTGAGTTTGGGTTACATCACAGCAGGTCTTCTAGTATTTCATTCAACTTTAACTCCTTGATAATCATTTTTGTGTCACTGTAAATCAATCAAATCTCAAGTCGAACAGGCTTTTTTCATGTAAAAGTTAAAATTACATTACATATTCATCGTATTCAAAGGAAGCGATTACCCTCTGACGTTGCACCAAAGCTGGGAAGCTTGAATTAAAGTGTCATACTGCTGTGGTTCAGGTTTTCAGCAATGCAAATGTCAGCAATCTGTCAAATCATTTTCAACCTGGAAGTGAAAATGGATAGTGAAATCCTGGAGGGACATGGAGGACTGGTTTGACTATAAACAAAATATTTGTTCTCCCACAACTTAGTGTAAGAAAACAGATAAAGTTAGCAATCTATGACTTCCTGCTCTGCAAAAACTCAAATCAAAGCGTGTATTTGTCTTATTTCTAGTTAAAATATCTCATTACGCTTATTTAAAGCCACGTTCAGCTGACAAGTCTAGATACAAATCGTCTTCCTAGATATAAAAAATGTACTTGTTGAGTGTATGAAATGAGATGTCTGTATCTAAGTGAGCGAGTACATCTCATTTGAACCCAATGGATAAAAAAAGGAGTTCGCTCCGTTGGCAGATTTGTGTTGTTTAGCCTTTAAATCTGGACGATGTTCTTCAGGGTTTTCATGTTTAAGTTGGTGCCTTTAATGTTTTTAAAACTATTTTAACAGCATGAGCTTCACAACCTGAGTGTGACGTCAGAAAACAATGGCCGCCGTGTTCATTTGTTGTCTTTTCTTTAACTGACACAGACTTCTCTTTGACTTCAGCCTTCAAGACAAACACAAACTCATCCACTCTCTTCTGTAAAAACCACAGGATGCTTTCTTTATGTTCTCCCCAAACACGTTGTCAGAGTGACTCACTCCACTTGCGTCCAAATGAAAAGCTTACAAAGATGGGAGCAAAGTGGCTCCAGGTGGGAGGTACGACTACCCATCCAACATGACAAACTGTGTGTATTTACTTATTGATCTATTTCACTTTTAGGTACTTTGGGGAGAATACATGAAGCAGACAGCCTATGGACAAACACTCAGTCACTCATCATCACAACATCCTCAGCACAGCTCTGTGTGGAGGTAACACTAGTGCATATTCACTGATATGGCATAAGCTTATAGTAGAAACACGACCCAAACCGAAGCAGGGCCGTATTTCTTAGTAATACTCACAGAGCAAGAGGCAGCAGAACAGAACAGAACAGCAATCTGACTAGAAAATGAGAAAAGTGGATCTGGAGTGGATAAGAATCCATGAACTCTTTAATGTGACGACGAGGAGAACTATAAGATTGCATTTTAAGGGGGGGAGGGGTTTAGTGGTTTTTGTGCAAGGAAGCAGATTTAAGGTTGACCTATGGAGTTGTTTTTAATCATATTTCACTAAGTTGTCTATTCACTTACATTTGAACAACTTAACGCGTGTTTTGTGTCTCTAGCGAGTTTGGGAAAGTCAGATTGTCTGTTCTTTGTAAAGCTGGCTTCTGAAGGAAAAAGGGATGTGTTGCACACTTAACGCAATGTAACAGGTGGCAGCATACACACTGATATGGCAGCTCACCTTCAGTAAACAAAGTGGCAGCAACACCTTCTCCTCTCATCACATTCACTCTGAGTGAAAGTCTCCAGGAGACCTCGTGCTTGAGTTACATCTAAAACAAAAAAAAACGACCGCAGATGAAATCCAAAGGCAGTTCCAACAACACGATATCCTCCCTTAGATTAAAATGACACTCAATCAGGTAAAATTATACAATCTTGAGGATGAAAATACTTGAAGAGAAGGAGTGGGGTTTGATTATAATGCAGACAAGATGGTGAAAATATAACGATTGTTGTGTCAAACTTGGAGAAGAACAAAAAGGGGGACAGAAGGGAAGACGTGAGGAAAGAAAAAAAATGGTGACGCAGGAAAATTAGGAGGAGAGCTTTGCTCTGCTTTTACATCCAGAGGTTGGCGAGCATGGTGCTGAACAGGGCCATCAGCAGCAGCCATACAGAGGACATCACTGTAAGAGGGAGGAGATGACAAATATTCAAGTGGTTGTTCTTCACAAAGCAACTTAAGCAATGACACACGGGAGGGAGTGATGTTGTTCTGGATATCAGTAATGCTGTGGTTTGATCATGGACAGAGTGACGCCGTGCTGGTATTTAATACAACTCAACCTCAGGTGTGATATGGGTTTATCAAACAGTTCTACAAAGAGTTTATAGAAGTAAAAAGTCAAAATCCACAGCAGGTTAATTTGACCTTCCTTACTTTAACTAGTTCCACAATGAAAACTCCCCAAAACAACATGTTACATCCTTCTTTATGGATCAAGCTGATGGCTCAATGTATTAGTCTTCAATCCACACACATATGTTTATATGTCCAATACAGCTGAATGATGTTTGAATAAGTTAGGAGATTGATTCATACGAGTACTGCACTTCAGCATGTAACACTGCAGTATATTTTACTATCATATCAAGTGTAATCGACACCAGGCTGGATTATCAAAGAGGTCATACTTTTACAGTATCGGCTGATTGGCTTTGATGCCGAGAGATGAAGTGACATCAATCACTCACTCATTAAGTACAAGAAGTTCTGTTCATCAATACATATCTTGATTTTTTGAAACACAGCAATAGGTATTTTGGATATTTGTATATATTATTATTGTTTTTATTATTATTATTATTATTATTATTATTATTATTATTATTTTATGTTTAATTTTAATATTTTATTGTTGGCATTCATTGTGGACAGCAAAGAAAGAATTTCATTATACAGGGAAACATGTTTCCTACTGTGCACATGACAATAAACATTTTGAATCTTGAATCTTGAATAGTTGTTTTTGTTGGCATTGGATTGTAAAATGTGATTTATGAAGTTCAGGGTGTTTCATTTTTATTTTTTACCTGCACTTGATGAATTACACTCCAGCTTCACCAGAGAGTCCATGTAGCCCTGTCCCAGCCACTCCTGGTAGGTCTTTCTGTCACCAACTCCCACAAGACGGACAGTGGAGTCTTTGAAGATGAGATCTGTGCCCTTGTAGTTCTGCGAGTCAAACATCCTGAAATCTGTTCCAGTATCACTGCTGAAATATGCCTAGAGGGGAACAAATGAAGAGAAAATGAATAAATAGCAAAAATGATCAAGTGGGGGAAAAAAAAAGGTAGAAAAAAAAAAAATGCATCACGGGAACCTCAAATATCAGAGGATTTGGAAATGCATCAGCAGAAACTGAGCTTCATAATACAGTGTCAGGTCTTACAGCCGTTTGAACACCCTTACCTGTGCACGGTCCAGGAGTCCGTAGACGGCGTGGATGTTGGTGTCGGGCCGAACCATCACAGCGTGGGAGGGGACTCTGGCCAGGTGACAGTGTCTGTACTGTGTCACCTCAGCTTTAGAGCTCTGAGAACAAAGCAGCTGAAAATCTGTAGACAGGAGATCTGTTGTCCACGATTCAGCAGAGTTACCTGAACACACACACACGCACACGCACACACACATACACACGCACACGCACACGCACACGCACACGCACACGCACACACACACACACACACACACACACATACACAGTGGAGGGGTTAACAAAGTCTCCTAACGCGATGAGGAAATAATGTGCACCTTGAAGTGACTTGTTTTACCGTCTGTGTTTTGGAAAACAGTCGAATGCTTTACAAAAGCCACGTCTCCAGCCCCGCTCGCCAGACACCTGAATGGACCGAGAAGATAAAAGTTAGCGTATCGTTTTAACACCTCGATGGCTTGTTACAGTTTCAGTTGTGTCATCAGTAAAATAAAAATCAACAGCCTCTCACAAACACGTTTCTTTAGTAAAAAATAAAGCATAAAATGCTGCAACTCTCAAGCTGCATTTCAGAAATAAAAACACAAAACCACTTAGAATTCAATTCTGTCCTCTCAATCGGAAGGTCTGGGTTCGATCCCCAGCTCCTGAAGCAACATGTCCGATGTGTTCTTGGGCAAGACACTTAAGCCCAAGTTGCTCCCGCTGCTTCGACAGCAGCGTATGAATGTGTATGAATGTGTATGAATGTGTATGAATGTGTATGAATGTGTATGAATGTGTATGAATGTGTATGAATGTGTATGAATGGGATTAGTTACTTCTGATGGTCTTTAGACTCTACCATCAGTGTGTGAATGTGTAGGTGTGACCTGCAGTGTAAAAGCGCTTTGAGTAGTCAGAAGACTAGAAAAGTCCATTTACCATACCAGTGGAAAGTGCAGATTCAAACTCGGTAAATTTTGGATGAATCATTCAGCTATATTATATTTTGCAATATACTCAGATATGATACCACATTTTGCAACTGCAAAATTCAGAATATATTTCATTTTTCAAGTGCTCTGATTGGTGTCTCTGATTTCTTTTCTTCATTGTAATGGCAGCCGGGGCGCGTAGGTACTGTTGTATTTAAATCTGCAGAAGTTATGAGACAAGCGATATAGCTCAGAACCAAAGTTGGCCTTAGTCATAACACTGACAGACTCATATTGAGGTTTGAGGTTGTTGTTTGTTTTGTAGTGTTTAGTACCTGAAGGCACCGTTGTATCCATCGTACAGATCTTTGCCTTTCTCACACTTGTTCTGTCCTACATTGTCTCCCACACACAGACCACAAAGGTTGTCAGGGAAACCAGGTTGGTTGGCGCCTGGTACACAGCTCTGCTTGAAGAACCCTCCCACCGCTAAGCATCATGGGAAAAAGGAAAAATACAGTTAAAATATTTTTAAATGATTCAATACTTTAATCTTTTAGTGACAGGTATCTATATGTCCCCACATTTCCAGGCTGCTTTTTATAAATTGTATTTGATTGATGACTGATTACATGTTCACAAAGCTGGTTACTGTAAAACTTAAACTATAAACATTTCAGACACCATATTTGAAGAGACCATATTTGATTATTTGATGAGTACATCAAGATGGTCTTCAATTACTGTTCAGCTATGAGTCCGCCTAGAAAAGTGGTCCTCTAATCTAAAATGAAAGAGCAGATTTGTTTTTTCTTGTGATTAACTATCTTGTAATCTAAGGACGAAAGCCTTTTGCTTCCTTTGGATGACGTTATTTAAAGAATGTCTGCTTTTAGTTTTTGTGCATAAATCAGAAAAGTCATCAAAGAAGAAAAAGTGACAAATAATCTCTGGTATCTGCTTTAATGAATGAATATGTGTCGTTTATAACGACTATAAACAAATATACAGACCCTTAATTAGCTATGTTTGAGATGTTATGATTTAACAACTTTACCACCTAGTTTGTATGATCTCTGACTGCTTCAGCTAACACTGTACAAAAACATACACACACACACACACACACACACACACACACACACACACACACACACACACACACACACACACACACACACACACACACACACACACACACACACACACACTGACCTTGTGGTATCTGACATTGCTTGGGGGCGATCAGGCCTCTCTCTATCAGCATCGCTGAGGGAACGTTCCAGCCAGCTGTGCGACCGTACCCGGTGTGACAGGAGCGGCGGCCACGCAGGTCATCAAGGTTGCGGATGTCAGTGCTACTCTTTCTCACCACCGCGACTGCATAATAAATGGAACCATCGCGGTCGTCTGGAGACACAAAAAGAGGAAAAACAAATCTGTATCTGTCGTCTTCCAAACAAGTGAATGAATCTTTATGAGAGTCTCTATTTTGGGGGGATAGCACAACGAGTTAACCTCCAGTGTTGAAAAATGAAGCCAACGCAGTAATGCAGAAAAACTGACGATCAATAAGTGTCCACTTGAGGCTGATAGCAAAAATTAATTTGTTTGCATGTTTGCAGCCTGCTACAAAATGATTTTGCTCTAAACAGCTAATATCCTTATCGGGACACACCGTACAGGTGGGGATTTTTTTATGACTTGTCCATTTTGATTATATTAAGGCTTAGAGTTATGCTTATATTGTGTATGACTGCTGAACTGACTGAGAGGCGGGTGTGTTGTCGTTGTTAAGGCCTCAGCTCCACCTCTTTGTCTGTTTCTAGATTGACCAAAAGTCCAGCATTTCCAATATGGTGACCGCCATAGCTGGCCTTCAAAACTACACTCCAGAAATCAATTGTTGTCATCACTGAGCCTACATCCATGTTTGATACAGTCTATGGATAATACCTGTGTAGCTCTCTGCTGTAGCTGGGACCAAGCCGTACTCTTTGCCAGCCGTATAGATGTAACCTCCATCCAGAGTGACGGCATCCGCCTCGTTGTTCTACACGAATGTGAAAAGGAAGAGCAGAGATTGAGAGACAACAAATGCTAGAAAAAGTGGATAATTTCTAGAAAGAACACTTTGTAGCTTTCTTTCAGCTTGAAAGTTGTGTTACCTTGATTTTCTCCATGCAGTCAGTCACAGAGTCCCCGTAGATACACTTGACGTCTGGGGTCAGACCTTTCCTTGAGAAGGCTGCGCCCATGTCACCACACTTCTGCTGCTCACCGCTTGACAAAACACACCAGCGCAGGACATCTGGGGTATTCAGAGAGGAGTGATTCAGTTTAAGATGAAGGTATTTTCATGATAAAGATCTTTAGTTTTGTTTTGCTTAAACAAATAACAACATTATTCTGATATATCTTCAGGCGGATAGATCAATAGAAAGATGATTCACCTTCAGTTTTACAGTCCATGGCTTTCATTGCACTGTAATAGAAACGTCCCATCCATTTCTGGGGGTCGTCTGACTCAGCTTTTTGAAACGTGACGGATGAATCGGAGAAAAGCAAGTTTTGTCCTCCAAACATGTCAGAAGAAAACATGTTGAACTTTGATTTTTCCTGCAAACAGAAAGTTACACTCAGTTAAACGTCTATCCAAATGTGTGATTGGTGTTTATTTAGTCAATTTATTTGTAAACCACAAGCCAGAAGGGACTGATTTTAAATGAGTTCATTCAAAGTCTGGAGACAGCAACAAAGAAAGCAAGTCTACAACAACAACTCTTTATAATCAACTCCTGAGCTTTTAATCATCAGCAGCTTTAAAGGAGATGAAGATTTTAAGTTTAGATCAGAAATATATGAAAACTGTTTAAGGAAACTTTACATTTCCTGCAAACAGTTTGATATAAAACAGTGATACCACCCTGATGTCTTTAACTATATTAAAGCTCCAGTCTGCAGGTTGTTAGCTTAGCATAAAGACTTGCCGCCTGTTTCCTTTCTTTGAGCTATGCTTAGCTAAGCTGCTAGTTGTGCTAGCATTTTTTAACATGCTAGTGCTAAACATAAAAATATAAAAAATAAAAAATGTGACTAGTATAGACAAAGAATGGTCGTACCAGGCCCTCAGTGAGCATGCCGAACACCACGGAGGGGCTGATGTGACTGCCGACTGCAATCCCACGAAATGGGACGCGGACGAGATGGCACGTTTTCCACTGAGAGACAGGAGCTCTGGAGCCGTCACGGCACAACAGCTGATAGTTTGCTGACTGCAGTGATTGAGCCCAGGGTGGACCATGGCCTTGTGAAAAAAAATCACCTGGTTAGCTACCAGACATGCTAACTAATGACAAGCAACAAAGAGGCTGTCGCTGCTATTACCGTCAGTGTTCTCCTCGACAGTCGTGTGTTTGATGAAAGCCACCTCTCCTGCATCCTCAGCCAGACACCTACAGATACAAAGACAACAACACGCAAATAAGAACAAGGTATAGCCATTGTTGAATTGTCGAACTTCACACCTGTTTTTTTTTTAAGCGGCTGTGCTTTCCAAATCCAGATTTTCCATATAAAACACATTGATTGGTAGCAGCGTGGCCCTATGGACGGCAATGGCTATTATAAAAAAAAAACCTTTGGCAAGTACGTTCAAGGCAATTAGTTGATCATTTAAAGCTTGATGATTGTTGAAAGATAAATCCTAAATCCATTTGGTAATAACCCCTTGATGACCTGACAACATCCTCTGCACATCAACTTATTCTTGTCGGCAGAGCTCTAACTTTTCTTTGTATGATTGTAGAAGTTCAGAAGGATGAATGTGTGTCACCTGAAAGCTCCTTCATAACTGTAGTACATCTCTTTGTCGCTCTTCTCACATACGTGTGCTCCTTTGCCGTCTCCTTTACACAGCTGACACAAAGACGCAGGGTCACCAGCCTCAGCGGCTCCAGGGACACAGCTAGCATTGAAGAAATTTGCCACACCTGTCCAAACACATACACAAAGGTCTCTTTTCCTTTCTGTACAGGTTGTTAACATTTAGTCATCCGAGGAACCATCGACCACACGAGAAGTATTGGTGTGTTTCCCTACCTTGTGGGATGTTGCAGCCCATCACAGACATGTAGCCCTGGTCTATGAAGTATCCTAAAGGCATATTCCAGCCGGCTGTTCGGCCTTTCCCGGTGTGGCAGCTCTTCGTTCCTGCCAGGTTGTTGATGTTGATAGCAGAATTTGTTTTCTTAACAACAGCTACTGCATAGTAGGAGGCACCGGTTCCTGAAACAACACAAGCACACACATTAACACACACGACAATAAGATCTTAAATGTCTAAGATACCCCTCTAATATGTGTAGGCTACATCCAGCCGTGGTTATCTTAGCTAAGCGTGCGTATTTCTAGCTTATTTTTAGGCTAGTCCAGTGAAGCATGTATAAGCTAACTTGATATAAAAACACATATTTCTGAGTAGTTTCTTAACACTTTAAATACATGAAATGGTAACACTTTATAATAACCATCATCTATAAAGGGTAAATAAGGGTAAATAGATAGTTAATTAACCATTAGTTAATAGTTATTTACTGTTAACAAACAATTAGATAATAGTTAATAATGTTTGCTAATGATTTGTAATGCTTTAATTTATGTTATGTTAACAGTTTATTGATGCACACATTATAACATTTCATACAATTTATAAAGTGTTTGTTAATGATGACCAAATGATTTATAAACCTGTAAGAGATGGTTTATAAAACATCTATAAACATTACAGAGATACTTTTGCTTGATTGATTTGTGCATCAATAAACTGTTAACATAACATAAATTATAGCATTTCAAATCATTAGCAAACATTATTAACTGTCATTTATTTGATTGTTAACAGTAAATAACTATTAACTAATGGTTAATTAACTATCTTTTTTACCCTTTATAGATTATGGTTATTATAAAGTGTTACCCATGAAATATAAAGTTAATGTGAGCTTTGGAAGTCATTTTTGTCAGGTTCCTTTTTTTCTGACAATTCCCAATCTTGATGCTAAGCTAAGCTAATCGTGGGCTAGTTCAATGTCATGTTTAGCGCAAAGACATGAGGATGGTATTCATTTTATTGTCTAGCTCCCCTGAAGAAGAAAAAAACATTTGAGAAACTCTCAACCACTTCCAGATCTACTCTTGGTGGCACAGGCTGACTCTGTTGAAACTTACCATCATCTTTTGATTCACTGGCAGCCATCTTGAGTGAAGCCGTCTTCCCCAGGTTGTAGATGTCACGGCCGAACATGGACAAGGTGTCTGCTTCTTTTTTCTGCAGGGACAAAGTATACAAAGAAATGTATGTTTATTGTGATATCAAGGAGTTTCAACTAATATCAAGAATTCCAAATGTAACCAGTCTCACATGGACAGTTTTTAACTTTTTAAACATTTTGTGTGAAACTCTGTAAATGTTCGGGTGTCTTTAAGTGTTATTTAGTGTAAATGAAAACGTCCAATTTTTTAAATATACATGTTATGGTCATAATAAGACATGCTTTGGGAGGTTAAATACTGAAATGTGTTTTGAGCGTATCAGCTTTTTCCTTATAACTCAAAGGGAAGTGTAAACGTCAAATGTTTTCCTCCTAGTTCAACTTCTGGTAACCATGGATACCCTATCCTGAGATCAAACATCGTCCAGTTCTTGGTCATAAACCTTGTGCCCCTCCTGATAACGTCATCACTTATTAACATGGGCATTGGTGTTGTCCAAAGAGTTTCTTCATGTTATCTAATCTTTGGTTATGTGTTTTTAATGACACCTATGATTTAACAGACGACTCACATTAAAGGTATTTTACAAAGCACGATACTTAAGTAAGTAATTCAAACGCTGTTGTCAAATTTGGACCTGTAGTTTCTGAACGCAGCCCTCCACTGTCTGTCCGTTGACGCAGCTGAGGGACGGACGGATGGAGACTTCGGTGAATGCCTGAGACATGGCCTGACATTTCTTCTGCTCTGCATCAGTGATGGTGCACCACCTGATGGTGCTCTGCCCGAACACTAGGAGAGAAAGACACAGAGATCCCTTTATATTAAATGATTCCACAAAAATGATTTAATGAAACTATCCTGTAATGTCATGAATCCATTCTGCCAGCTTTCAGTGCAGCTCCTCCAAATGCTTCTCTGACTGTAGCACGCACACCCCCACACCACAGCCCGGATCCTGATCTTTGATTGGAGGATTTATGTAAAATAATGTTTTAACTATTTGGGCTGTTTCAACAGGCTGCTAGAAGTTTTTTTATTTATTTGAATGTGGCGCATTTCCATTTGTTAGAGAAGTCAAACATTTTCTCTTTAAGTCCTCAAAGAAATATGCTTAGAAATAATTAAATGTTGTCACTGCTAGTGCAAAAATCCACAGAAATATGAATTATTTGAAATACTATACTATACTAATGTTAGTATTTGAAGTAGATATGATCATTGGATATAGAAAGCTTAATACATACACACGTATTTTTCTTCCTTCTTTTTCTTGATGGTATTTTAATCCATTTTAACTTGGACCCGATTAAAAAAGTCAAAGAAATAGATTCACAGTCCTGACCTGAGAGTTGATGAAATATTGGTTTAGCTATTTCACATCTTCAGACCTTTAAAAAAATAAATTAAATCAAATTAAATAAAGCTTTGCTTTAAAATAATAAGTGAAAAAAATAAATAGAGCGTAATAAACCAGTGTCTAATGAATGGAGTTATCTCTTTTCTCTTATCAAGCCTGTCTTGATAAGAGCAGTACATCGAGGTCGAATGCAAAGTGATTCAGGTCAACATGTTCTACCTGATGATGAGTCTTACACAAGTTTACAGCATTTCTTAAACTTTCTATAGAGACGGATTAAGTAGAGAGCAGTACATGTATCCTGATGTATACAGTGTTCCATACAAATGATAAAACATATTTCATTAAAATAAGATGTATAATAGTGAGGTTTAATAACAGGTACAGTAAGATACTTATTTAAAACTAGACAATGAGTTAAGGCTGGTTGATAAATGAACCAGGATTTGTTCACTCTGTGTTTTCATCATGTTTTATGCTGAAGAAAGTTCAGATTTTTCTCTGTCGCCCTGAACACTTTTAGGGTTAACCTGATAAATCAATGGGCACAACACATTGTTTGTGTGAATATGTATACTAAAAAAAGAATAAGAAGTATTTCAGCCTGTGTGAGCTGAATCTACTCATTTTCTGTCAGATTTTAATGGTTCGATTGCATGAATCATGAGGGCAGATGTTTCCACACGTTAGACATAGAAAAAGAAACTTTAGGTTTTTTTTAACCTGAAATCTGTGGCAAAAATATCATCATGCAAGGTTGTATTTGTTAAATGTAAGACAGGAGAGAGTCAGCATCTGATACAGAAAACATAATCTCTCTTCAAATAACATAACTTTTTAAAATATGTTGTATTTTCTGTTAGTAATATATGAGAAGGAAACACAGACTGACATTTAATGAATCTTCTAAAAGATCTCTTACCAGTATGTAGTAAGAGCAGGAGTGCTGCTGCTGTCCTCCACATGGCCATGACCTCGCTCTCTTCTTCTCTGTGTGGTAAAAATAAGCCCCTTCTTCCCTCTCCTCCACTTTATAAGTCGACTCCTGAGTCAAAGGCCAACTTCTATCTCCCGGATCCGGTTTAAAGTCCTCGTGTGAAGCTCACAGGAGAATGTACTTTATGAGCGATTTACAGGTCAGTCATCTGCAGCGTGTCATTAAGGACTCTCATTTGCAGATCATTGTGGAGTTTATGAAACGTGTCTTCCATGTGCAGCTACCTGGTGTGGCACGTCTCTGCTGCTGCTGCCTGGCTGCAGGCCAGAGACCGGACAGAGAGGTCTTTCAGAGGCAGAGAGCCCCACCTCTGTATCCCTCTCCTTGACTACGGTGGGGCTTTTCCACTGAGGGGCAAAAGGAAAGAAAGGATTGAGGCTAACATGAGTGAGGCTGTTGGTTCACTGGAGCAACACAGACAAGGAGCCTGTTTTCCTGATCTGGTCACTAACTTTGACCTTAGATTGCATTTTTAGAGGTCTGTCCTGTACAGAAAAACCAGATGATGCTGAGTTATTCCAAGAATTAGATACTTAGAAATGAGACATACCTACATAGATATAGCCTGTTCACTCTGATTGGATGGTCATTAAAAGCTCCTGTGAGGGGCTTTTGGATGGTAATAAAACAGTCTGAAATGAATACTGATGCCTCTATACGATCATTTGGCCGCTCGCCTCTGCAGCAGGGTCAGTGTTAAACAAAGTGAAAAACAGCTTACCAAAAAAAGCCTTTAGAAAATGTTCCACACCAAAGATTTCAACGTGAGTTGCACGTTAGACATTCAATGTAATGGAGGACTTACTGTGTACACATGTACAGGATCAGCAAAGAGATAAATTGTCCTGCTTTGTTCATAAGGCCACAAATAAAAATGCTTTATTAAAACCTTCCTCACAGGAGCTTCAATTAGAGGAAAATTAAGTGGGTATTTTATTTCTACACTGTTTGAATATAAACTTCAATCTGACATGTATTACTCTACAATCATCACCAAATCCAATTAAACATCACAAAGTACACATTTTACTACATTTTTACTGCGTTGCACTATTTGATGGCTTTAGTAACCACATGTGACACAAGCAAAAATGAAAGGCTATATCAAATGTTATGCATTGTTACAGATAAAACCAGATGAAGCGATTACAATCTAGCCTGACCTTGACATCAACAGCAGCAAAAAGCTGCTTCTTACAAGTGAATCAACATCAACATCATTAATCTTAATATCAGTCCTGGTGTTTGATGGTACAACATGGACTTTTCCCCTACGTCAAATTGAGTGTTGATACCCTGGGTAACTGAAGTAATAATTTTAACACAAGGCTTTTCTTGTAACAGGTTTTTTAACCTGCAGCAGGTTCGTACCATAACTCTTTTATCATGTACTTCAGGCTGTTGCCATTTCTGCAAACACAACATCAACCAAATTGAAATTGCAGGATATAAGGATGCATGATATGGTGATAAAATATTTCTGCAGACATCTGGTGAAACACAGGAAGGAATCCTACAGTCGTGAAACATGTGATCACTCTGATTGTTCCTACTCTGGTAAGAAAGCATGGGTGGTAATCCATGCTGTCTTCTTCCTTGAAAAACACAAAAAATGTTTTCAGAGGTAACTGGGACACTTGGCATCCCTCAGGTACCCTTACCGAGACCACAAGCAGATCTGATAGCTTTTGTGTCTTTGTTAGCTATGTCTCATATTAATGACATGGAAACCACCAACACCAGCTTCCCACACTCTCTAAAAGACGTTTTTAATAACTTAGTTTTAAAAAGTTTGATATACCTCAAACAGATCTTCTGAGAAATTCAAAAATGTGTTGGGCCCCTTTCCTCGCTTATGCAGAAAATATTACTTTCCCGGTTATCTCTGAATAATAATAATAATAATGATAATAATAATAAGATCATTCTCTGATATCTCTGGTGCTGAAACTTCTAGATGAAGTTGAATTTAAAAATCCCAATGCAGTTTCAAAACTTACATTAGATGGATTACAGTGCAGTACGTGAAATTTTTCATTTACCCTTTTCAATGCTTACAATGAATTCAGTTGTTTTAAGGCGGTAAATGTTACAGCAGAACCAGACGTTACAGTTGTCTCTGGGGTCAGGTTGGGTTTGTGCAGCTGCAACATTCACAAGAAGACGCGACGTGACAAAGTGTGGACGACATGGTGGAGGTGTCAGGAGCCAAACTGATGTGTCAGGAAGCTGCTATTTACAGGAGCAGTCATCACCTCACATCAGCTGACCTGAGACCAGCTGTCACACCTGACTTTCTCTGAACTCATCCCACTTGAATGCTTTTTTTCTTTGCATGTAACCATTAAAAGTGCAGATCTTGCTCTCCTGCACAGGATTTACAAGGGGAAAAAAAACCTCTTCCACCAAACTGTACTGTCACGTACAGCATGATTTGTCAATCCAAGGTACCTGTAAAACTCTTTTATAGGTTCTGAAGTGATAACAATATTTATGCGTTGTACATTTTTTTTTTTTCCCCTCACAAGATATTGACCTTGTATCACCAGATTATGAACTTTGACCCAGACAACAGAGAAGACGTGACATACTTGAATGAGGTCAGATAGATGCTGACTGTAAGATCTATGAAAATGATTACAGGTAGATGATTACAGCAGTTTTACCATAAAATATTTGGACAATATTGAATTGACTTGAACTTTGGGAAAGATACAAATATTCTTTTTAGGATTAATTTTAACTACATGTAATCATAACTTGAAACTAAAAAAAACTCCTGTATGTCTCAGCTATGTTGAGTGAAGCACTGAACAGCAATTGTTAGCGGGTTAAATGAGCTGCATCCTGTTAGCATGGTCAAAGTGAGAATGTTAGAACTCTGATGTAAGCATTTAGCTCAATTTATTGTGCAACCGAGCAGCTGATCTTGTCTTGGAATGGTGTAAGTAGTTAGGTGTTTCCTGACCAAAAACAAAACCTCATCCTGCTTTCTTTAACAGTCAAACACATCACCTCATTGTGAATATTTGCTTCAGTCAATACAGTCTGTTTTAAGTGTTGTAAATGACCTCATCTGACACCTACTCCATGGCAGCAGATACAGGCATTAGAAATTAAAATAAAACAAACGGCCAATCTTTTCACTTCTGGTCTTGTTTCTTTTGAATCTCACTGAGAGACATCAGTATTGAGATCAGTCTGTTTCATAACCAGTTATAAACTTATCATAGGAGCTTTATAAGCGTCCAGTAACTGTGACCTGGCAAGTGGAACATTTTCCTAAAACCCAAAAGATTTAATTGGTTTAGATATGTCGAGAGGTTCATTTTACACTGAATGGTTTTACCACTCTAAAAATAGATTTTTTTTTTTTAAAGGCTCTAGAGGGGATTACTCAGCGTTTGCAGCCAGCCTCTAGTGGACACTCAAGGAACTGCAGCTTTTTGCACTTCTGTCTTGGCTTCATATTTCAACAAAGGAGGTTGTTCCTTGGTTCATCTCGAATGTGCTCTCAGACGATGACTAAAATGTACAATTAAAAAAAAAAACATTCAGTATTATAACTAGAATTCCACTGTATGCAGCAACTGTTTAACCTTAATTTATTAATACGGTTTCTATTTACAGTTCAGTAGGTTTTTAGCCTGTGTCATCAATTGGAATTCTTCAAATCATCAGTCAGAGGAAGCTTCACCTTCATGAGCAAAGACGCTAAACAACTGAAACAAGTGGAGCCTGACCAGAGATGAACAGGGAGAAAGAAATGGACACAAAAACATCAAGCCAAGGAATTTCAGTAAATCTCAATAAAGACTTTTATTTTTTGTACCAAAATAGGCAGTTAGAGCAGGGATAAATATTATAATATGTTAGATATAGATCCATCTCTGTTATAGATTCTTTGCATCGGTGCTTTACTCTAACAGACAGTGGCATGGTCCCCTGGCTAAAACACACAGCCAGAGTCGTACAGAGAGTCCAGTTCTGTCAACTCACAACACCACTGGTTTACTTGATTCATACAGGAGTATACTTGGAGAGAAATCATGAAGCTGTGAGGGAATACCGAAGCGTTCAAAAACACATGTAGTCAAAATGGTTGATTGTTTGGATCTAGGAGCTACACTTTTGACAGAACCGTCTCTCTGAAAGTCTCTGGTCTCCAGTCAGCTTGGAGGGGGCGGGGGGGGCGGGGGGCGGGGGTGCCTCGGGGGGGATTGGGGGTGGAGATGAGAGATGTGGATGGCTGACAAGGTCCGTACAGAGGCTGTGTTACCAAAAGCATTGTGATATTACAAATGTTACGCTTGACAACAGAGAATATCATCTTGTTTCAGGTTAGCTCCATTTGTGACCTCAACCGTGTGTGAGCTTCTCTTCTCAGGGTAAAAGTCTGGCTCAGTAAAGCTGCAGAAGGGAGGCAAAACCCGTGAGTTCAAAGGTCGCTGTGAAGGTCAATAAATGGAGAGGGATCGCAGAGTCAGGTGATGGTTCTTCTTCATCACAGTGTCTTTAAAGTACAGGACAGTTGCTTCTCCTTTTTGTTTCCTTTTTTATTCCTATTCAAGTATTTTATAGAGATAAAATGTCTGCCAGAGGCCAAACAAAATGTTTCATCGCTTATTTCTTCACACTCTGATTTTTCTTTCTTAAACAGAAAAAGTTACAATCACTACGGATCACTTGCCAAATCTGACGATCATGTGAACAAGATGAAACAAATGGCTAATTATGAATTTACCTATTTGTTGTGCCCTTGATAAATTAGGCTTCCACTAATGAATCACAGCTCACAGCACTGTTCCTCAAAGCACAGCATATAAACCAGGGCCTGATAAAAGCAGCAGGACAATTAAAGAGCTGTAGCGACACTGTACAACACTGAGAATTTGTTTTTGTTTTGTTCATTGCAAAGCAGGTTTTTTTTTTTGTATATATTTTGAGACACGTGTTCACTTCCTCCTCATGTCTCTGTGAGCAGCAACGACTTTGGAAGGGCCAACGCTGTCAGAGGGTGTACAAAGCGAGAGATGCAGTGTCTAAAAGAACCAGCAGCCATAACAGCTATTACTGTAAAGTTCAAGTTTACGCTCCATCAAAGTGGGAAATGGTGCCTCAAATGAAAACAGAATCCTGGAAACGTATTGCATTTCAAAATGAGTAGTCCAAACAGAGAGAACAGAGGTCGTAAAAATGTTGGATTCAGACATTGATCAAAATGTTCTGTCGATCATGGCAGACTGTAAACACCTTAGAGATGAAGAAAATCCCTTTAAAGCTTGAACACTGTCCACCCTGAGCCTGCAGTATGGAGTAATGCATGTTGAGCTAAGTTCACAAATGGAGCTAATTTGAGTGTTAATCATGCACACTTGAGGCGCAAACTTATAAAATCAGCGTAAAAAAAAAAGAAGAAGCTGTTGCTAATGCAGGTCATCAGCTCGTCAGCCCTGACAGTATGTTCATCTGAAGTCTTTCACTGCGCAACAAAAGCGTGACGAAGCAGAAAAATGGCACGGCACTGAATTTTTTTCAAACCTCTTTTGAGCTTTCGAACCAGCTTATTGTTCTCTGACACCTGGAAGAGTGAGTGAGTGTATCACATGTCCAAACACCAGAAACGCTGGGGTCACGTCATGCTAAGATGCATTTCAGAAAGCAGCCCTCGTTAGTGCAACTACAGTAAGACGGGAAGCTACAAAGAAGATGCTGATGATTATGATCGTGATGATAGTGTAGAAGATGAAGAAGATGATACACTGATTAATGCTGGAGTGATCAAGTCATGTCACACTGTGTGAGTGTGGAGAACGAGAGGAGGAGAGAGATGAAGGCATGAGACAGAGAGGAGGAGGGAGGGGCCGAGAAGCCCTCGAGAGAAAACCCTAGAGAAGCCCTCGAGAGAAAACCACGGATCCTGGCCTGTATTTATCAAACTGTTGGACTGAAAAGAAAGAAAAAGCCGTAAAAGAAAGCTTATTAAATGTAGTTCTTTTTGCACAAGATTCTCTTCAATTTATAATGTTGTGATGTTTTGTACAAAACATTATTGGTCATGTTATTAGTTCAGATTAAAGCTACTGTGAGGAGTTTTTAACAGGTAATGAAACAGCCTGAAATCAATACTTGTGTCTCTTAATGACTTATTGAAGAAAATGAGAGGGTCAGCCAAGACTGAGGATTTCTAAACAGTCATTTTTAACGTCTTAAACAGTTTTTCCTGGCATAGATTCTTTACAAAGAACAAAGCAGTTTTTCTGTAGCACATTGAGATTTGTTTAAATAAAAAGTACTTAAAACATTTAATTTATTATAAGTATTTTTAGCAGCTTTCATTTTATCCCTTTTATCTGCACCAAATTGCTTTCATAACATTTTTTTACATCTCATCTCTCAGCAGCAGGGTTAACTTTCTCAATCATCCTCTTTTTGTTTCCATGTCAAGATTAGAAATACACAATTTGAATATTTTTACTGGAGATGCTGAACAGATTGTTTTGTCTTTATTGGATAGAACAGATAAATGTGATGGAGAGAGGGTGATGATCAGATGCATCAAAAGGTCACCAGGAGTCAAACCTGCGGCCGATGCCTCCATGACTGTAACCTGTTTTTGGGTATGAATGAGCTCAAACAACGCCTGGAAACAGAATTTTTAAAGATTCAAATGTTTTTTTTTTTCATATTTTGTGTGAAATGTAAGAATTGTGATGTACCATGGACAGGTTGAATGCTAATTGGCTGTTTTAACTTTAGACATATCCATTTAAAATCCTGAAGTATTTATTTGCTATTATGGTGTTTTTCTTTTAAGCATGAATGAAATTTGATAAATACAGGTCGAGAGTTCCAAGTGGAATTTAACACTGAAGAGCCTTTTTTTAATCTTTGGATGTCCAAAGTGCGCTAAATACTTTATCTAATTAAATGAATCAAATCTTTCCTCAATCTATTTGATTGAACAGGAAATAACAATTAATTTAGGACTATTTCTTGCTACATTTCTTAACAGTAATTGTAACAAAGACTTATTTTTGCCCTTGATTACAACATGATGGGGCTCAGAGTTAAGTGTTCACCTCTTATCTAAAGGTCTTTAGACAGTCTAAAGAGGAAGAGAGGAAGAAGAAATGGGATGCGAGAGAAAGATAGAAAAGAGAAGAAGTAAGAGATAAACTCTAAACAGGAGCAGTTTCATGGAGAAAGACGGACAAAGGGGGAGAGAGATCAAGATTTTGTCCCAAAAACATGCTCTTAAAGCTACAGCGTGCAAAAGTCTGCCTCTTGGTGACAATATCATCATTACAAACCCATACGTGAATGCATTACCCTTTGTTAATATGAAAACAACAACGACAACAACAATAAGAACAATAATAATGAAATCAAATCAGATAATGGTACATGTCGCCTTGATTTAAACCACCTCCTTAAACATTAAGGAACCCAGCTGTAGGAAGATCCACCAATAGGCTGCTGGACAGACTTAAGCTCCTCCCACTTCAGGAAGTAGCAGTCCCAGATAGTCCCAGCCTCATCAGACTTTATGTGCTTGTGTAAATGTGTGTGTGTGTGTGTGTGTGTGTGTGTGTGTGTGTGTGTATTTGTGTACTGTTGTGATGTGTGTAAAAGACGGAGAGAGAAAGAGAGGAAGCAGGCTGATAATAGAAAATTCAAGAAGTAGGGAGTGTTGAAGAGTGATGTGTGTGATCACGTGGTGTGTTTATTCAGAGTCGCTCCTTGGTGGGGACCCAGATGTAAGGACCAGACTGCTCCTCGATGATCTGCTTCACTTGCGAGTACACCTCCTCTAGAGTCGCTCCATGAACTACAGCTGCAGACAGAAAGAGAAATCACATTTCCATATTAGAACATTTCCATCGAAATTCTGACTGGATTTTTTAGTTTTCAAGTCTGGCTGAATTACAGCCCGGCCGCGTGTCGTTTTTTTTGCTGTGCAGTGAACAGCGGGTCATGAGGATCGTCATGGCCCATTTTGCTGCTCCCGACTGGTCAGATGAATTTCTGGTGAGTTTAAAATTTGGGTCGTATGACTCAAACACTCCCACAGTGAGATCAGAACCATGAGCAGATCGGACTTCAGGGCTTGTTATTTTCAGACAGTGTCTGAAAGCACCATGGCAACAGCAGGCATGCCTGCTTGATATGTCTTCCCCCTCCTATCATGAAAGATATGAACTAGAGAAACGTTGGCAGGAAATACCTGCAGACCTCAAGCTGCCGGGGAGTATTTGTGATGAGTTAGCTGCTAGTTAGCTTGTGTTTGTTGTCAATGCTTAGTGTGTGAGTGTGTGTGAGAAAGAATGAGAAGGTGTCTGATGATGCTTGTATTTGAGAAGTGAATATGAAATAACTGAAATATGCATATATCTGACAACAACTACCATCTGTTTGGAGTTTTCAAAGGAAATGTTATTGACAATTGTCAATGCTCCATCGGTTGGACATTCCACCGCAACATTTACACAGCGGCACGATGTACGCCTGTCCTTAAAGGTCAGAGTCTTTGTATGTGAGTGTGTGTTAGTGTACATACTTTGTACACAAAGGTCTCTTTGATGGAAGTTAAATGATGAATCTGTTCTCTGCAGACCAGTAAGTCCAAACAGCCTTGTTTGAAGTAAATATTATTTCTGATTTGTGAAAATGTCATGGAACAGCTCCTGCATCTCTTGTTGCCCCGCTCTCTGGGGATGTGAGGGTGAGGACATTTACCCGAGCGTTAATAATGATGCAGCAGCAACAGTCTTAGTAATTACACCACTTTGATTATTAACATCTGATCCTCTGCTACATCGTGTTCATCAACTGTTAGTTTACATGATTTGAAATCTGACTTCTGCTATGTGCTGTGACTTTAGGGAACAGACACGATTTAGAGTCTTTAGTCCGACTTGTACTGATAGCACACTTAAAAGAGAAACAACAGGAGCAATGAGAGAGTAACGTAAGAGGTGTACGCCCATAAAACATAGGTAACATCAACAACTAGTGAAAACCTGTCTCTCACTCTTCTCATTAACATTGGTCCAAAATTCTGAAATTTGTGTTTTTCTTTATGATAGAACTCTCGCTAGGAGATGATTAGCTTAGCTTAGCTTAGCATAGAAATTGGGAAGAGCTAAGTCAGGTTGGGGAAAAAGTAACAAAAACCTCAAAAGGTTAACCAACAAAAGACATAACTGTAGGATTAATCATCCAATCTAAGGTGTCAAACGTTTCTTTAACATGTCAGCCATGATGGACTGTGGTCAGAACTCTTCCTGACCCCTGACCTCTTTAGGACCACAACGTTGTCCTTGCAAAACAAACAATATTTTGCCATCCCACATCATGTAATCATAGAAAAAAGAAAAACAAGAACCAGTGAAAATAATTTCTGGTGCCTGTTGGAAAGTGACAGTTTAATTTGTTTTGTACAAACCAGTAAAGAACTCTGTGAACTCCTGCTCGTGTTTGATGGCTCTGTCGAAGGTCTTCCTCGCCTGCTCCTCGGTGAAACGTTTGTTCATCTCTCTGTAGGGACAGACAGGAGTTTCAATATCAGCGTGCAGAACAAGAATGTTTACATTTCATTTTCAAAACTAGACCCTCAGCAAACATTTCCACCCCAATGAAAAGTTCAACAGTGCTTTGACCTTTGAAGGAAATGTTAATCTATGCCAACACGGACGAGAAATGCTAAAAATGAAACATCTGCAGTTCATCTGCAACATCTGCAGTAACAAGTGAAAAGGCTTCCATCTGTTGATTAGGAACCTGGGATATGGTAGTCATGTGGAAATGAGCTTAAATACATCATTTCTATGTATTGTGTTGTTAGTAATGACGGTACTTACAGGATATTGTCTACGTTTCGGGGTCTAATGAAGATAGCGATGGGATGGAGGCCAGCAATCTGGAGACGTTTGATCGCGTTCCCTGATACATCCAGTATGCAGTGTTTTCCCTGAGACAAAGACAGACATTGAGTATTTCCTGTTTCCTGTTCTCTCTTTCTTTGATGGTCTATCTTCTTTTAAACTGACCTTATCAGCCACTTCTTTCACAGACTGTATGCTGGTTCCATACAGGTGATTGTTGTACTGTCCCGCCTCGATGAACTTGTGTTCCTGGATCTCTCGCTCCATGAGCTCTCTGGAGGACATGAAGTGATAATCTCTGCCGTCCACCTCGTAGTCTCGCCGCGGCCGTGTTGTGTCTGCGGATCACAGATTTAACACCGACAAGAGAGTTATTCTAATCTTTGATACATGCACACATACACATTTATAGAATTTCCAGATAAATGTTATTACATTTTTATTATGTCATTGAATTGTATGATATGATGGTATCATACTGTATGTATTTGTATTAACAAGTGTAAAAGTGTATTTTTCTTACCTGTAAGATATTTACATTTCAGACTGTGCAATATTTATTTACATTATTTATTTGTGGCAAGCTACTTTTTTACTGTACAAAATACATTCTCTGCTGTAAATAGTTCTACTCATACATTGTACATGTTTGTAGCTGACAGACGCCTGTATTTTTGTGCACTTTAAGGTGATTATTTAAGGTTAATTGTATAATGACAATAAAGGCTTTCTATTCTAATCTATTTCTAAAAGATAGATAAAGCTCCAAATAATGTGGTGTTCAGTTCATGTTTTATACGTCTGCCATACAAGATAAATACAAATGTAAATGTATTTTTATAATTATTGCTTTATACAACCCCTAATTCAAATCTGTACTTCTAGAAAGTAAACATTCACAGAGCAAGTAAACATCTGTGTAACTGCTCACATTTCAGTAAAAGACATTCTTATAAGTAGAGCTGGGAATCTTTGGGTGTCTCACGATTCAATTTCAATTCTTGGGGTCACGATTGGATTCAGAATCAAATTTTCGATTCCAATCGATTCGGGATTCATTGATTCAACGTCTGTTTTTGAATGAGTACAAACTTCAGGATCTACTCCAGTCATCTGTGAGACTGGCTGAATTTATTGCTTCTCCATTTGGAATCATACTGAGTTAAAGAGCTAGCCTTAGCAGTGACTGATTAGCCCCAACAAAAAAAAGTTTTTGGGAAGTTATGGATCTATTTAAAATCTTAGAAGATAAGAATCTAAAAAAAAATGTCAACACCTCTACTTACAAGTAAGATTCAGATACACTAGCACGGACGGATTTAATTAAACTCATGATTTGATATTTTACATTCAGTTCACAGCTCGTCTTCTGTTTCACAGTTTTCTGTATAAGGCTGCATGTCAAGCAATTAATCTCTTTAAACTCTATTTGTGCTCAGCAAAAATGAAGCGACACAAACAGTTCTTTTTCACTGCTGGGATTTTTTTTCAAGGTGAAGACACTCACGTGGGACACAGGAGCCAAACTTGTCAGGGAACTCGGAGATGAGGTCATCGTTGATCCGATCTTTCATTGGTCCAAGCATGATTACTGGCCGTGAGTAATTAACTGGAATAGGACAAATTGAACCAAGTTAATAAACAAAGAAACATTAAGAAATCAAATGTAATTCACCTCTTTCTTGTCCCTGTATTGAAAACTGGTGATGTTGCTGTATGGCTGTATAATATGAGGGCGACACCTTGTAGTGATGAACCCACAGAGAAATGTGACCTAACGCTGCAGCTCCCCTTAGCTCCTGTAGATGGAGCTCTTTTTTAGCCCATTTTGTTTTACACTCTATCACTCGGTTAGATAAACTCTCACAGCTTGCATCACTTGCTTTTATTCCACAAAGCTCTGATAAACTCTTCTACCTGCTCGACTCCAAAGTTCAAGTTAGCTGATAATGAAAGGGTGGCACTGGGGGGATGGGGAGTGGTTGGAGACTTAGAAACGGAGCTAAAGGTAAACCAGCCTGCCTTAATTGATGAATTTGTTGTTTTTTTATGTTAATGTTTTAATGTTCTATAACTAGTCAGATGTGTTTTGTTGAAAGGCGTCAGTTACCAAAAGCACGACTGAAAAACAACTCGTCGTCATAATAATAAATAAAATGTTCAGGAGAAACCAAACTAAAAAGCTGATGTGAAGATGAGCACTGACCTTCCTGCTGCATGACAGGTTGGTAGGTGAGCAAGGTTTCCTCCTGGCCAGCTGATTGGACGAAATAGAAATGATTGACAGTTCAGAGGAGTGATGGATGTGAGTATTAAAAACAAAACACACCCTCAACCTTTTCTACTTTTGGACTAGACTTCTTCAACAGCTCTGGAAAATCAGGCTGAGAGGCAGAGAAAGGTCACCCGCAAACAAGCCCACACACACACACACACACACACACACACACACACACACACACACACACACACACACACACACACACATACGCACACACATACGCACACACACACACACACACACACACACGCACACACACACGCACACACATACGCACACACACACACACACACGCACACACACACACACACACACACACACACACACACACACACATTCGCACACACATGCATACGAACATGCATACGCACACTCAAACACACACACGCACACACACACACACACACACACACACACACTCAAACACACATGCATACGAACATGCATACGCACACTCAAACACACACACACACACACACACACACACACACACACACACACACACACACACACACACACACACGCACACACACACACACAAACACATAGGCACACACAAACACAAACACGCATACACACACAAATTAACACTCACATGCACATAAAAACACAATAATCAAACCATACAACACACACAAAGAAAAACACACAAACCAGCAGCAACATAAAGTAGCTGTGGTTTGAAGTAAATACAAACTGAACACAACAAGCAAAAAAGGAAGAGAGAGAGAGACAGGGAAAAAGTGAGAGAGAGAGAGAGACAGAGAGAGAGAGAGAGAGAGACAGAGAGAGACAGACAGAGAGAGGAGAGAGAGACAGAGAGAGAGAGAGAGAGAGACAGACAGAGAGAGGAGAGAGAGAGAGAGAGAGACAGGGGAGAGAGAGAGACAGACAGAGAGATGAGAGAGAGACAGACAGAGAGAGGAGAGAGAGAGAGAGACAGAGAGACAGGTGGAGAGAGAGAGAGGGAGAGAGAGGGAGAGAGACAGAGAGAGAGAGAGAGAGAGAGAGAGAGAGAGAGACAGAGAGAGAGAGAGAGAGAGACAGAGAGAGAGAGAGGGAGGGAGAGAGAGAGAGACAGACAGAAAAAGGAGAGAGAGAGAGACAGAGAGAGAGAGAGAGAGAGATACAAAGAGAGAAAGAGAGAGAGAGGGAGAGAAAAGAGAGAGAGAGAGAGAGAGATACAAAGAGAGAAAGAGAGAGAGAGGGAGAGAAAAGAGAGAGAGAGAGAGAGAGAGAGGAGGGTCTAGACTTACAGGAACTACTCTCACTATCGCTGGTGCCAGAGGTTACCAGCTCTGGAAGGACAAGACAGGTCAGAGTCAGCAACACACACATAAACACTTACAGACACAGATATAGACAAACAAACACACACACATCTGCATTCTTTCGATGTCACGTACACACTTAAACTTATGACAAAAAAAAAACAGCCATACAATAATGTGTTTATATCCATCATGTCCAGATACATATTTAAACCTGCAGGGAATGGACGAAGGTATGTGGACACCTGAACGTTACAGACTCAAATTCAATCTGAAGTGTGAAGTTGTTAGAACGAGTGAGTATTGATGCCTGTGGCTGTAATGTGACCTAGAGTCAGGTGAGCAAGCATCTTGAGCATCAGCAAATACAGAGACGATAAATAATATTAATGTTGAACCAAACAGATTTTGAACATCTCTGCAGAGATTTTCTGAAAGTGTCCGGTTCAAATATTGAAACAGTTCTGGTTGTTGGCTGGTCAGGAACTCATCCCTGATATTTTACTACTTTTTAGTCAAAAGAATGAACTACTTTAAATGTAATCTTCTGGACAGAGGCTTTGTGGATGAGAGGATGTTGGAGAAATGGTGAAGCTAGTGAAGGCGAAGCATCAGTCAGAGATGTTGTAGAGCTGCAGTTACACAAACTGACCACCAGGTGTCACTGATGTAGCGAATACATACCTTTGTCTTCCTGATCCTGCAGAAAGAGAGAGAGGGAGAGAAGAGAGCATTTAATTGAAGATGATCATAACACTATCTGGACTTTTATCAGCATAATCCTGTTTGAAAACTCTTGAGTCTTCTTTCCTCACACAGACACAAAGTTTGAGAGATCAAGGCTAATTTGCAGTCGCTCTCACAGAAAGGGGAAACAGCGTGTGTGTGTGATATGTGTTTGTGTGTGTGCGTGTGTGAGATCATTTTTAATTATCAGCTCCTCACCATGCAGAGCTGCTGATTACAGACTTGCTGATTCACAGAGTGTGAGGAAAACAGAGAGCGTGCTGACAAGACAGTGATATCAATAGCTAGTGTTACTCTTGTGCGTCAGCTCGCCTCTCCCCTGAACTCTGGAGCTTATTAAACCGCACACATCAAAGTGAAAAATTAGACTTTTTTGTACACGTAATTAATCTCCAATTAGTAGTTAACCCGCCTGCACTTTTCCTAGTACCAGTTTGTCAGTAATCAAAGACATTTTGAGTCAACTCATGCTATCAGAAAAATGTTCAATGCATATTGCCTCTGCCAAGTTTGAGCTATTCAGACTAAGTAATAAGTAAAGAGCAATTTCCTGTATGTGTGTTTTTGTTGTCTTTTATACTTGTCTTCATTAAAGTGCTTGGCCACTTTCAAATAAACAAATGTATATTATGTTTTAAATGTTCAGATTATTTCTAGTTGAACAAAGATCCCAGTGATTGACTGATTGATTTAACGAGGAGGAAAAACATCTCAGTGTCACGGTAACATTTGTCCATTTATCCCTTTTTCTTTGTGTCTTTGGATATCCTTCAAACAGCTGCAGCTAAATCGACTGCTGATGCTGAAGCTGATGTTGCTATACGTGCTTTTTTTTAAGCTGATGTGGCTACTGTGCTGTATATAGTGTCGCTTCCAGAGGACTCAACTCAAATCTGATACCTTTAAATAATTGCTTATAATCCTTTTGATTTACTTTAGGACAATTTACTGGGATTGTTCTTGTTTTTTCTTTATAGTTTGGGTTTCTCTTGGTTTGGTGTCATATTACCTGTTTAGTAAATGTTCAATGCAAGTAATGTAAAACTAGTTCTATTGTATTACTTTTACCTCTAGAAAGGTTTCAACATCTCTGTGTTGATGCATTGTTTCTGATTTTAGTAGCAACATATGCAGCATGAATAGGTTCACAGATGGAAATAAACACTTTCCTCTGCATAAAACACAAAGTCAACCGTAGATCCACACAACATTTCTACAAACTGTTTGAGTTTTCATCAGAGAATCAAAGCACGCTGCACATCTATTATGAGGAGTTTCATATTGTATTCATGTTTCATGTTGTTAGAGGAGTCTTGAGAGTTTGGTTTCAGACTATATAATATGTTTAATACAAGACAACAGTATGTGCCCCATGGCTGTTTTAGGAGTGGTTCACTGCTTACATTATTTTGCAAACATTTACTTTTCATGGAAAAATGTTTTTTAAGTAAGTTTGATGCACACGGGTGTGAGAGAATTGTTCTTCTTCATCTAATCTTAATGTTATGAGATAGTAAGAGTGGATGTTAAGTGAAGAGTCAAGTGCTGCATGGTTGATGCGCTGATACTTTGAGCTGTCTAAAGATTCAATTTAATTCTGTTTACTGTTGATTATGAGTCATGATTTCTCTGTATGTTTTTCAACTGTATTGCTTTGTACAGCACTTTGATTTAAAGCGCTTTATAAATACATTTATTATTATTATTATTATTATTATTAATTAATAATGATTACACGCTGAAATTCAATACTATTTTATTTTTAATCATATGTTTGAAATTCCATTATTTTGCATTTGAAACAAAAATGGTATGCGTATATTTTGAATTTCTGCACTGTCTTGAGCTAAGAGTATTTTACTTCCTGTTTGGATACAAACCTGCTTTTATTTACAAAAATAAAAATAAACTTGTGATAGGTCTAAGATTACAACCATGAAACAGAGGAACTTGTTACAGATGGAAATGTTATTTTCCATCACTGTGCCTACAGGGAGACGTTGCTGTCTGTGTGGTGGCTTAGCTACGGTGCGCCTAAAGGGACAAAACAGTCTGCGATCAATGTGATTGAATTAAAACTGACAATACTCCTAAGTGTTATTATTTCTGTCTTGGATAGTTCCCGACTCTAAAACCTTAATGAATACGGTTGTCACTTACCGATCTGTCCTGAGACCTCGTTACTCTGACCGTCTTTAACCTCGACCTCTCCTTCTTCTCCGCCCTGTGAGATAGAAAGAACAGCAATTTAATGAAATACTGACAAAAGACAAACACAAACAACTGAGCATGGATGAAAGCAAAGATACAGAATCATGTAGAGAAGGGAATCTTGGAAACATCTTCAGAGATGTCATTTTGGGACTTTATCATCTGAGATACTTTGCCAAATATTTGTGTATGAGAAAGAAAATAAGCACACTCACCCTCCTGCTCACTTAAATGTATCCACACACTGTAGGTATGATTTTATGATAATAACTGTTTTTTTAGCATTGTGCCTAAAAATCTATTATGATTATGTCAAGTTCTTTATTCAAATGATGAAATGGTTTAAGCAGCTACGGCCAAACAATTGTGGAATGGCATTATCTCGTCAATTTGTCAAGGATAGTCGAGTGTTTCCTATTCCTAAGGACACAAGATAGGAAGCAAAGAAGCACCTTTCAGTTGGTTTTACAGAATTTGCCAGCTCTTATTATGGATGCCACTTAGTTCCAGGTCATTTCACTGAGTTAGAAACCTTCCTTAGCTGCTTTTTCCTCCACAGAGGGTCTGATTGCTCTTGCTAGTTTTGTCAGCTATGTTTAAATTTAGACGTGTCAGCACTTTCTGTTGGATTTTTTTTCCCCCTGCTGCTGATCTTGATTTTAACAATACAATGAAAGTAAGAAGAATCTCCAGTGTCTCAGCTAAGGGACTAGTTTGTCAATTCAAGACTCATTTTATAATTGAGGCTTGACAAGCCAAATGTGTTTTTTATACAAAGTCGTACATTATGCAGCTTTTAGTCTCCAGATATCTGCAGACAGCCAAACAACTGTGGCTGAGAAAGGACCCGCAACATCTGAGTCCACAGCATGAATTACCATAATGACTGAAGGGAGGATGTGAGTGTGCAGGCTATTCTTCACTTGTAATCCCCGGAGGGCTTTAATACACAACAAAGCTCTCTCACAAGAATGTTTGCACTTCTGTATTAGCAAATACTTATATTTCTCCTTTTCTCTCCAAACTGAGTCTTATAGCCACCTCAACTTACTCCTCCCTTCTCTTTTCTTCCAATGACATGATAAGGATGATATTCTATTTGAGAAGGAGTAGAGAGGAAGGTGGGGAGAGAGGGAGGGGTGGCAGTGGCGGTGGTAGTGAGAGGACTAAAAAGGAAAGAAGAAGGAAAGAGGGGAGGAATGGAGAAGCAGTTAAAAAAGAGAAAAGTGTAGAAGAAGGAAGGGACAACAAGATTTGGAGAGCAGAAACAGCAGGAGAGGAAGGAGGAGGAGTAAGGTGTGGCATGTAATACTAAATGAGAAAGTGATGTTAGCAGATAGGATGAAGAGAAGAGATGGGATGGGATATTTGAAACAGAATGAGGAAGGGGAAAGAGAAGAGAGGAGAGGTGAGGAGAAAGAGGAGGTAAAGCAGGAACAGGAGAAGAGGATTAAAGTAGACTGTGAGAAGAGGAGACAGAATATCATAATGGGAGAAGAGAAGAAGACAGGAGAACAGGAGGTGGAGGAAAGAACAATTGGAAGAGAAGGAGAGGAGGGAAGGAGGCGAGAGTGAGAGGAAAGGAAGAGGACAGGAGGACAAGCTGGTGAGATAAAAAAGGTGGCCAAATCAAAAGGACAAGACAAGAGGAAGAGAACCAGACAGGGGATGTTTTGAGTTCAGGGCTCTAATAATGGCTAATTTCACTGATTAACTTCACCTTCAATCCCAAAATGACTACAGGACTCTATAATCATTCGTTCGACCAGAGTTCTCTTAATACAGTCTTTATTTACCATCTTTATTAAATAGTCAACATTTAATGCCTTCTGCTTTAACACCTACACCTCTAGTGACTGTACTTTTAATTTCCTCAACACTTCCTAATTCAAAACCTATAAAAAGAAAACCTTACTTCTTCTGTAACTATAACACAGCCCTTATATTACCCATAATGCAGCAGCCTATTACCCCAGATTCTCTCCACAAGCCTTCATTTTAACACCTCGGACTATTTATACCCCACCTTCTAAAACCCTAATCCCTGTTTCACTCTAATTTCAACAATCCCTCTCTTTCCATCCCTCCACTCTATCACTTTCCACACCCCTCCCTCCCTCCCTCCCTCCCTCCCCATCACCTCTGTCAGTGTCACAGACGGTAACAAGTCTTGTTCTAAAAATGGTCTCCTCCTCCCACCTCAAAAGCCAATCAACCTTTGTCTATCACCTGCTCCTCTGAGGAACAAGGAGGAAAAAAGGAGCGGTGAGAGGAGGGGGTACTGCTCTGCGGAAAGTTCAACATTCAGGAGATCGTTAAGGTACTTTACTTCGGTAAAAAGTACAACAATCAAATACTGTCAGAAAATACTAATCTCTGACCTCCTGCGGCTGGGGATGACTCCAACTTCAGGGCAGTTTGGAGGCGGGGGGCTGAGGTGACGTGCGGGCCACCACTCCTCTTCGCCCGCACTGCTCACATGGAGGATATCCCCGAAATGAAATGGAAGGATCTGATTGGGCGCGCCCAGATCTGAAGTGCTTCCATCGTAGTCGAATAACGCTCTGCAAACAGACAGAAAAAAAAAGAGAAAATAAACGATGTTAAATCACTTCACTGAACAGTCTGCTGGAACAGTCCGGGTGCAGAAACAGACACGTCAACCTGCATTCTTTCCACGGCCAGAAGGGGGCGACTTCACGGGCTAGTGAGGGAAATATGATGATAATTAAGTCTAGAAGGAAATTACCCTTTTCCCTCTTCATACTTATTCTTTCAATTAACAGTTTGAAATGAAGAGCATGTTTTTTCCCCTAAGCTATGGTCCCATTTAGAGCTAAAGAGATAAAGTGGGAGGACAGAGGTTTACTGATGCATATCCACCTAAGAAAACATTTAATGCATGAAACCGCCTAAAAAATCTTAAACTGCTGTCAGGATGCCTTTCACTTCTCCTTCAACTATTGACAAGAACTTGACATCTTTAACTTCAACAAATATAAAACAAGAAACAGAGAGACATTTAGAATACAGAGAGAGAGAGATCTGTTGTAAATAACACCCAAAGCAGCTGAGGGATGCTTTCCTACACTATTTATGCATGACCTTGTCTGTTTGTACATGCCTCTGTATTCTTGTGTGTTTATGTGTGTGTGTGTGTGTGTGTGTGTGTGTACCGTACACATCTGTCTGCATGCATTTCAGTCTGTTTGTGCGTATTGTGCGCTGCTGTTTATGTTCACTGTGTCCCAACGGTGATCTGTCTCTGTGACCACAGACCTGTCCGCAGGGAGAAAGACCCAGGAAAGTAGGCCAGCAATATGTGTGTGTGAGTGTGTGTGTGTGTGTGTGTGTGTGTGTGTGTGTGTGTGTGTGCGCGTGTGCAAAGGAACTAGAGCTGAAATAACCGACATCCCCTAAAGTCCCTGCTGCCTTCATCAATAAAACAGAACATAGACGGAGAAGGAACCAGGAGAGAAAAGCAGAAATTAGACGGAGAGGTAGACACAGGGAGTCTGACAAAAACACCAGCTCATGATTTATTTATGTTACTTTAAAGACGATACAGAAAGACTTCCACTCAGGACTTTATGTATACAGCATGCCTGCTAAAATGGAATAGACTATAAACAAACCAGTCTTATATTATGGTTAGAGGGTCAACAGTTCAAATGATTAGATTCAGTGACAGCTGACCTTTTCAACCACTTCTAGTGAAAATGTATTTTTATACATCAGAGGAGTGTTCTTATAACTGGCTAGAACTTGGACTGATGTCTTGAAAGTTTCCATGGAGAACTCTGTACTTCTTGTTAACAGATTACAGTTAAAAATGTCCTCTGACGTGGCGCCTGTAGCGTAGTGGTTAGTCAATACGGCCAACGTACAGAAGCTATAGTCCTCCAAGCGGGCGGCCAGGATTCGAATCCGACCTGTGACTTCTTTCCTGCATGTCATTCCCTGCTCTCTCTCTGTCCCTGATTTCTGACTAACCACTGTCCTATCTCTAAATAAAGGCAATAAAAGTAAAAAAATAACCTTTAAAAAAAGCATCTAAGTAAAGATCATTTCTTTTGTTTGTTTATGTCCTCTTGTATAACTTCAGCAAAAATCATGTTTGGAAAATAAACCTGTTTTATGTGAAAACACTGTGGATAAGGATTGTTGAGGATCAAGCAAATAAAATAATAATCAGAAAAACTGTAGATGAAACAACTATTTTGCGATGGTTTGGGGAGCTTTGTCGTAATTTCTTTGTGGTCTGTTCATTCTTTAAAACCGGGGCTCCGGTGGCCAAGAGGTTAGTGTGCACTCCCCATGTATGGTGGCTGTGGTACACTGGGCGTGTGGCCCGGGTTCATGTCCGATCAGGGGCTCTTTTTTGTTTGTTCCGTGTCGTTCTTCACGCTCTCTCCCCCGTTTCTGACTCTATCCACTGTCCTATCTCTAAAAAAAGGCTGGGGAAAAAAGCCCCAAAATAAACCTCTTTAAAACTGTGCAACCTTAACACAGCTTCATTATTCACATATCAAAACAGTCAAAATGAAAACAGTGCAGCCGTTGATTCAAAACTATATTTAAAGCTTAATTTATAGCTCTAATTCTATAGATTTAGAGCCGATTTATTTGCTTTTCAAACCAAAATAACAAAGTATTTGTAACTTGAGGTCATAGACTGTTTGGTGCATTCTTCTACAAGTGTTTGCAGCTGGTTTACTGAATGAAACAAAGACTCACAAAACTTCCTTTGATCAAAGCTGAAATAATCACAGCAAATCCAGTGACAAGTCCTCAGTCTGTTATCGTCACATTCACTCATAATTTAGAAGAAAAGATTAACATCTGCCCCATTAATTAGCCAAATTCTGTCAGCATCATTTCAAATAATTAAAACAAATGGATCTCTCACCATGGTAACAATACTTGGCTGATCGTGTTACTGTTTTTTTTTTAGGCCTATCTAATCCACAGGCACCTCCTCCCTCTGCAGAACTCTTCTTCCTGTAATCTTTGTGGCCGCTGATGAACATTTTCTTTTGGTCTATTTGTTCAAACGACTGATGATGATGAAGTCAGAAAAAGAGGAAGAAATTGAAAGACAAAAACCATTTCCTTAAAAAATAGTCTCTATTCAAATCTAACTAAATGTCTAACGTGTCTTACTGGAAATATTCTTTGTGTGTGCTGAACTGTGACAGTTTGAGTAAATTGGAAGTGAACAGACGTCTCGCTCAGTTGACCTGAAAATAATTACATGGATCATTTAAGGAAAGTAGCTTGGAAGTTAAAGTTACCTTATCTTCAAAATCTACAACTGAGGTGTCATTTTTTAATATTAGACTATACATTAAATGTATAGATATGTACATGTAGATATATGGTTTCTTCATGATGCAGTGGTACAGAGGCCTAATGTGCCAGCAGATACACAACACGGTGAAATATTCATAGCTGCTCGTTATTATCATGAGAGATGTAAATGTTCTAAAATAGTAAAGACAAGAGTGAGCAGGCGTATCATAGCTGTGTGATATTTACATCAGTGGGTCAGAGACTGAGTCAAAGATAAACAAGAGCACTCTCATTAAAGCAGATCCACACATCCCAAATGACTTCACAGCTACTGTGTAACACTGATGAATAGTGTGTTGTATTATTAAAGTTACATGTAAGTGTGACCCTAAATCAATTACCTGTTCTCAGTATAACACTCCAGTGAGTAATTCCTGTGTGGCAACTTCTTGAAATTCAATTAAGAGAATGAAGGAACACGCTAATTACCTCAGTGTAATCCTGCAATATCGCAGTGTGTGTGATAACCCGTGGAAACATGTTCCACTAAGCACTAACACTTAATAGTTGTAAAATATCACTGTTGATGATCTTTGTTAAATTTAGTAAAATAAACTGCAAGTAAAAGGTTACAAGGAATACTAATTACATTAGGTGGAGGGTAGCATTCACATCAGGAAGTCCATATGAACAGAAAAGAGCAGTGGGCAGATCTGAGACTGTAAATTACCTTTCTGTTCTTTATCATGTCATTCATCAAGGTGTCAGTGTTTGTAGAAAGAAATATACAATAAAGTAAAATGTAAAGGCAAAATATCTCAAGAGTTAAACACATCTCATAGAAAACATTTGAAGGAAGCAAGTTACAGTGATGGATTGTTTCTGGACTTATCCAGACACATGTAGATGTGACTTTAAATCAGCATCCAGATCCCATTTTACAGTTATTTGAATTCCTCGGTGGAAACCTGTGACATCTCATTACTTGCGCGAAGGAACAAATGCAAATCGCTGCAGAGTGTAACAGAAACACAGCGGCCTTTTCCACTGAGTGCTGGGGACATTTTAAACATTAAATCCTATGTTAGTGTTGTTTTTGCACAGCCAGCAGCCAACTGTGAAAAGTGCACTGCAGTGTGGCTTTTTCCTGTAATCTATAGGATGACTGCATACATGCAGTTTATTTCAGAGGTGAATATGACTCTGTGATAATGCTTTCTTCTGTTCTTTTCTTTACATTTTTACACTCTAGATGTGATTATTATTTATTTAAAAGTTCGAACACATTCAATCAGCCCCCTTTAAACCCTGATATTGAGTTGCAAGGAGCAAATGTCCCAGAGCCTTTTGCTTACTTTTATGAAATGCTTTGAAAGTGAATATCTGCACCAGAGATCAGTACAGAGAGATTTGTATCAGTTTACGTTGCCCGGGGAGACACGAGTCGAGGTATTCATGCAGTCCTCACAGCCCAATCAGTGCATCGATGTTTTGTTATAAATCTCCAGATAGAACCCTTGTAGACTACGAGTGTGTTTACATATTCTTAATTAGAGTGAGATATTGAGTTTTTTGCAAGGAACATGAGAAACCTGTTTATATATTTCATGATATAAATCATCATGGCAGGTTTCTCATAATCTGTGTTCTGTTGTGCCTTTACTTCTCACCCTCTCAGTCATCATGTTGTCCAACAATAGAGATCAGACACTTTGATGTTTACATGCTGCAGAGTGGATTCTGGTTTCTATCAAAGTTCTTCAGGTAGATATCTAGATTTCTGAAACCATGAACATGACTGGGATATTTCAAAAACGACTATAAGCAGAATACTAGTGAACATGTAAATGTGCTCCAGAAGTACCATGATTAATCTACCACAGTGGATCTCGGCTGAAGTCTGATAATCTATCAGTACAGATTACTCACACACACCTTTCTCACAAAAGACAGTGGTATATTTGTCTGTCGCCTTGCGTCAGTGACATTTCCTCTGCAAAAAGGTTAGCCTGTGTCTTCTCTATCTGTATGGACATGCATAGTCGCAGAGAGCACCAGACACCCTCAATTCGTCATGCACCAGCAGCCTCATCTAGACCAATCAGCTGCCAGTATGAGCCCTGCATTTTTAATATTTGACGCTGATTGGTCAATTAGGGGCGGTACCCAGATACCGTACCTTCCCTGTATGACAGTGATTTATCATCTGGCCTGTTCGGGGGGTAACTGCATTATCCTATATATAACCTTGAATAGATTGTGGCCTGATTTTAAAGAGACATGGAGAAGGCTTCTCATTAATATTCAGAATGTAAAGTGATTAAGTTGTCATGGCAGGTTGTCATGGTAGTTATCTGATCTGTGCATATTTCTTTATTAAATCTACACTTATACAGTCATGTACAGGACAGTCTGCTGTATGAAATGGCTGCTGGTATTTCTCAGAATAAGACCAAATACCTGCAAAACTAATACAGTGTGACTCTACGTCTACTGTAGTTTGTGTTTTAAGCTAATTAGCGAACATTAACGTGCTAACATGCTGAACCAAGATGGTGAACATTTAACTGCTTAATGGAAGCGTGTTAGCGTTGGCCCTATGAGTATATTAGCATGATGGTATTAGCATTTAGCACAGATAACAGAGCCGTCATCATGTAGACTTGATTTCTTGTTGTAACGTCTTTGGAGGGATACTGTTAGCTGAATTCCCTCATGCACCCTGCTGTCTTACTTCATCAAATGCCAGATGATGGATGCTAAATCCATGAGAGTGTTGAGCTTCAAATCAAGTGAGGAATCAAACAAAGAGCTGCCTTACATGTAGTTTATATAAGCTGCTGTTATTGGTGTTATGAGATCACTTTCATTTGTACAAAAGTTGTTTTAATTTTAAATGGAACATAATGAGTTTATTTCTCAGTCATGTGTTTCAGATGATCTTTAGTTCAGGTAACTTTCTAACTATGTTATATTTGTTTAACAAAAAATTATATTATTAAGTTTCTTTTATTGGTATAAAAATGGCATCTTTAAGTTCATTACTGTTTTAATTGAATTGTAATGATTTAATTAAATTAGGTGTAAAGAAGCCTCTTCTCCTCATTTTATCCCCAAAACAAAATACAATTTCAAAATATAATTTACGCCTAAGGGTCAGTTCTTACAATCTTTAATTAGGATGATGACAGCCAGCTGTGATGTCATGTTTCCTCATTTGTTCTTACTAAACGCACATTTTACAAACAGGATTGTTTGTTTTGATTTTGTGTAAGCCAAGAAGGTCATTCGTGGTTTCCCAAAGTACTGTGAGTCCACTGGCACAAACTTACATGCTCTGTCAGAGATGGAATCAAATGAAACAAGTTCATACAGATTTAGTGGCATTTTCTGTAAACCAGCGCGTTTGAATCAACCTTTGGGCACAAAATGTTGGACTACTGATCCCAGTGCGCTGAGTGAGACTCTCTAGCATGCGGTGTAAGTGTGACTCCTGCTCTGAGTGTGAGTCAGTGTATGTGTGTCCGTATAGTTCAAGGTTACTCTGACCGCCTTGCTGCTGCTGCTGCTGCTGCTTCCTGTTCCTTCAAGGCCACTTGCACTCAGCTCAGGTCAGACATTGTTTTCATGCACAGACCTTGTCGGCTGTAGTTTTCTCTGAGCTTGTATTGTTAGTATTTTTTTTTCTGTCCCTAAATCTGGTCATATCTTTGCAACTTTAATGTGCATTACTTTTAAAAAGACAGTTTCCGAGCTCCTTTACTTTCAGAGCCTTTACATAGTTACTATAAATACAATCGGAAAATTAAATATCCACTAGGACTTCTCCATTTTGACAAAGATGGATCAGAAATATATACATTTATATTAATTTATAATTTTTAACTTACCATGGCCGTGATACAATGTCATAAAGCACAAATCTATTATTATTATTATATATTTTTTTACCGTAATTTAAATAACTGAAGCTAACTTTTGCTGTTGTTTATTCTTTGACACGTTGTGAACTAAAAGATCATCCTTTTTTCTCCTTGAAGCCTTTTAGATTAGAGCGGCTTTCCTGTCTTTGTTTTCCTTTTATTGATCTCCCAGCACCTCCCAAGTGACTTCTTTGTACCCGAGCGACCTCGTGTTTAATCAATGCTTTAAATGCTTGGATTCATGTGAGGAGATGATCTTGAAAGCGCAGGTTGTTTTAGGCCTGACACTGCTTGTGGGCTCTGCAGAGGAAAACACAGAAAGTTTGGGCTGACTTAACAGCCAGGACAGGCAAAGGCAAGGACACACACACACACACACACACACACACACACACACACACACACACACACACACACACACACACACACACACACACAGAGTAATCAAGATAGTTGACAGCGATGGATGTGTTTGTGTGTTGGGTAGTTTTTTTTTTTTTTTGCCCGAGAATCTAATTGTGATCCTGATGTGATAACCTCTCTTTCAGCATCTCACACACACACGAAGCAGAGCTGACAGCTGAGATAAGACCCTATAATAGTTGTGTCACGCTGAAGGACACTCGACAATCAGTCACCTCTGGGTGTCCGCTGCGTGCGTGTGTTACCTGACATAGAGCGTGCGTTTCTGTGTGGAGCGGAGCGACGTGGAGCTGGAGCTGACACTACTGGTCATCATCTGTTCCCTCAGGTCATGGATCTTGGCCTCGAATCGACTGTACTCTGCACACACACAGACACAGAAAAAAAAGAAGAAAACACTGTTAGAAGCAGAAGATTTCAGGTGACAGGTTTAAAAAAGTAATAGAAAAGTATTGAAATATCTATAAAGAATCTATTTTCAGCTGCTTTTAGGAGCGACCTGTTACTCTGCATTAGCAGCAGCTGACTGACAGTGATTTTTACGCTCCAATCATCTGGGCTCAGTGGTTCAGAAGCATTACAGATCAAAAAAGAGGAGCAGGGACATGAACACACACAGCTTTAATGGAGGTAGAGGTTTTTGCACTCTGTTAACCACATCTTCTAAAAATGAATGTAGTACAACAAGTACAACGCGTGTTTTAGGTTTAAAAGTGCGAGGAGTTTGTTACTGCGTGTTCAAGAAGGGGGATTCTCTCGTTCTTTTACTTTCCTGCTTAGCAACAGACAGCCCCACACACACACACACACACACACAAACACACACACGAGCTAATGGACATGCAGACTGGGGCATCATCGAATAGTCTGTTTGATCCAAATATTAACTTGTGTTGCATCAGACCCGGGCCATGCCAATATCATCATAAACACACATTTACAAGGTCATCTGCACACACACACACACACAGACACACACACATGCACAGCCAGAATGATTCCACAGCACTGACTCGTGCATGTCATTGAACTCCTAAATATCTGCTTACAGATCCTCCTCAGGTAGGATGTGTTATTATTCATAGATACCAACATTAGAATGTATTTATTAAGATACATTCATCCTCCAATGTCCACGGGAAAGCATTCATCCTTTAGTCATTCATTTTTTTCTGCTGCTCTTACTCCTGTTTTGTGTCGTTTTCCCGCGTTTTGTTTATTTTATTTCTTTATGTGCAAATTCATTTGCCCATTGGGGAAAAAATACAGTGATTTTAACTAAAATGAATGGAGCTTCAAGCTATGTACAAAGATGGTGTCTCAGTTCTCAATTGTTCCTCTAACCAGCAGGAAGATAAATCAACGAGCACAAAAACAAACATAATTGAATTTGCAGCACAGATCAGAGATGTGAGCAGAGAGTCAGAGGTCTGAAACCACACGTGTGACTGCAGCTGCCTGCATGTTGTTTTGTAGGTGGAAAATCTGCACTGAACACAGGCGTCACATTATACATGCACACTGGGCTCCCACTGTGACGTTCAGCCAGCTAAGCAGTGGTGTGACATGGCATCATTGGAGCAGCATTTTCAAGTTATTAGTCAGTGTGCATACATGCACATATGCAGGAGTAAAACTGAATAACTGGAAACACACAAAGCTGAAAGTGGAAAAAAAAAAAAAAAAAACTTCAGAAAACAGTCAATAAAAACACAGCCGCTGTAAATGAGTTTACCTCCTTTGATTGGTAATTAAAAATGAAACCAAATTGCCGCCATGCTTTTTGCCAAAAGTATCTTAATACACTTAATATGAGCCACATTCACCTGGTAAGTCCAGATAAACATTTTACTTCAGGATGCAACGAGCAAAAAATTAGGCATTGTTGCTTGTTATAGGTATCTAGAAATGCAGCAAGCAAAATGTACATTAGCGTCTTGAAAGTGTCACTTACAATCTGAACTAGTTTAGTACATCTCATTTTAAGTACATTTTGTTTCCTCTTTTGACTTTAACAGAACAGAATAGAATAGAACTCCTCGGCTTTACAGGAACAAGAACAAAAACATGATGACAAACAAGACAACATTTAAATACAGCGAGAGATTAGAGGAGCGCTTGGAATCCTTGACTACATCACAGTTGATTGGTTTGTTGTTTGTAAATAAAAAAACATTTTTTTAGTTATGTAGTAAGTCAGAGTTTTGAAAGAGTCGTTTCATAAAACATTGCGCAGTTAAAGGTTTCAGACCTCGCAGATACTGGGCAGTAATATTCACATGGGGGGTTGTTTGTTTTTTAACTTTACTTTATGAATTTAATAATTCAATTGCACTTGGGACAAATAATATTTTATAAACAGACCTGATGGAAGCACTTCAAGATGTCGGTGCAACGGATGAGAGGGGTCACTTGTAATGTCGAGTGTGCCTGTCACTAAGTGACATCTGTGGTTTCCCTCAGATTTTACTGGCTGAATCGTACTGAAGTTTAAAAATCTGGTATCCTAAAACCTATTCCAATGCATTGAGGGGCAAAATAGAATTTATTTTTCTCCCTGCTCCTTTCCGAACATGGATGGGGATAAAATTGTGAATCTTTTTTTTTTTTGTGAACATTGAGTGTTTTTTGACATGAGCGGAACAAAAAAAAAAGAAATGAAATGAAATTTGATAGAAGTTTCCCTTAAAAACAATGATGTATTTCCAAACAGCACTTTATGTTTCATTGCAGCTAACAGTATCCACGTGTCACTTGAATGACAAGTAGTTAATTGAGAGTGAGAGAGCCAATCAGTGCAAAGTGCATCGCTTCATTCATACACTCAGCACACCATCTCTGTTCTTTAGTATCCTCCTGCAAAAACCATCAGAGCCATTTCCTTTTTAGTGGCCATAAAAATGTCAGCGTGCCTCTTTAATTATAAATGTACATTTTTAATGGAAATGCACAAAGTGAAAAAAAAAAAAAAGCAAATGACATGATGTGTTCTTTAATGTGTGTCTGTTGTTTTGAGGATGATCGTCTTCTTCCAGCAGAACAATCATTCTACCCGCAGATTGCTGTCTTAAAAAGACATTAAATTGTGATATTTCTCATTCACGGTGACAGCGGAAATATGTGTCATAAATCCACACTGACTGCCCTCGAGTTTTCTTAACACCACACAGCTTCACAGAAACCTCTGAACTAACACTCGGATAACAACGCCGCTGGCAATGAGCGCAAAAAAGCCCCTCTGAAGGATGTCCTTGTGTGTGTGTGTGTGTGTGTGTGTGTGTGTGTGTGTGTGTGTGTGTGTGTGTGTGTGTGTGTGTGTGTGTGTGTGTGTGTGTCTGGACCATTATTGTGTGGATGGGAGAATCTAATTAACCCTGAGTAATTCAATCATACTGGAGGTACACACGGTCATGCACTCACTTACACAGAATAACACACACACACACACACACACAAACACACACACGCCCCCACACACACACACAAGCACACACACACGCACAACTTAAACCTTCAGTATCTCTTGGGTTTTCCTAATTTTCCTCCCCTTTTCTGTTTTCACTTTACTTGTTTATCTTCCTACACGCATGTTCAGCATCTGAAAACTGTCATGAAGCAGCCTACAGCAGCCAGATCTCAGCTCTGATTTCCCCCCACAGCAATCATTAATCTGACACATCGACACTCACAGACACAAAAAGATAAACTTTACTAAAGCGCCTGAAAGCAACATACGTTTTGATTCACTGAAATGCTCTGAGGAACATGATCTTACAGGCTTTTCAAACAGTACACTGACTATACTGGTAAAAGACGATTTACCTGCATGTGTCCAGTATTTTACTTGTTACATTCAATTCAATACATGCTATAAGACAAAAAGAAAGGTTTAAAATCAAAAACTACAGATAAAACTGCCTCCAAATTGTTCATAACAAGAGCTGGAAGTTAGATAGACGAGCTAGATAGATATATAGATAGATAGATTGATAGATAGATAGATATTTTCAGTCTTTTAGTCAGACGCTTGTGTCCATTACAAATAAATTAATTAGGGTTTGTTTTCAACTCCCATCCAAATACTATGCTGCAGATACTGTATGAACACAAACACCAGCAGCAGCAGTGGCAGCATGTCTGTGTCAACACACATCGCCTCCACACAGCATTATGGGATTAAGAGCAAGAGAGAGAGAGACAGAGAGAGAAGCAGGCAGGGATGAAACAAGAGTGAATAAAAAGAGACAGATAAGAGAGGCAGAAGAACCAGATGAATGAGCCCGCTCACATCAGATCCAGTGAAGTAAAGAATAAACTTCATCAGTGTGAGGAGAAAGCGAAGAGAAGAGAAACTGTTGTTGGTCTTTATGACCCGTGGAACAAAGCCCGTGTTGCAGCTTAGATATTAGCGTAATTGAGTCCTGAAGAGAAAGACAAAAGCCGACGGTGCCGAGGCTTCATCTCTGATCATCTTCTGCTTTAAGAGCAAAGAAAAGTGCTGATGTTTAAAAGTCAGAGCTGCGAGCTTCTCTTTTTTTTTTCTTTGAGTCTTAAGACTAGAGAAGACTACCAAGGCTAGAGAACAAAAGTGAGACTGTTGATACTACTACACACACACATACACCCCAATGTTTCCACATCACTGATAATGTCTTTGCACTGTGAGAGCCATCAGAGCAAAGACAGCGTTAGAGCCAACATGTTAGTGCTGCATCACTGGTCATCAGAGGGCTAACAGAGTCACAACAAAAACAGATTCACCACATTAAGTCTGTCACTTTGCACCATTTTCATCCCCAAAAAAAAAAACACAATCAAAACTTCACTTCACAAATGCTCTGATTTGATCTTAAAAAAAAAGAGATGCAATGACATTTTGTAAATCGGTCTTTCAACTTGTGCTCAGCTGTACTCACATGCTGCTGGCAGACGTCCTCACGATATGATGATGAAGCCGGTACGCTTGATTTTGGATGTGCGTGTGAGAGACAGGGGTTTTTGCAGCTTTCAGTCAGTAAAAAAAAAAAAAAAAAAGATAGAGAGAGAGTGAGCAGATGTGTGTGTCTGTGTCTGTGTGTGTGTGTGTGTGAGTGTGTGTGTGTTATGATGGAGACGATTTAGCACCGGAGCCAGAGTGAAAAGATGTAAACGTGTGTGGAAAAGGAGTGTGTGTAGGTATGCAGTCGCGCTCTTGTGTGTGTGTGTGTGTTTAAAATCAGTCCAGCGCTGCTCAGCTGCCACAGCAACAACAGATGCTAACTCTCTCTCTCTACTACACTCATCTCTTTCTCTATATCTCGTGTCGCTGGTGCGTCCGCGCTGCTTTGCTCCTCCCCCTCTTTGACAGCAGCTTGCTGTAGGGCGGAGACACACACACACATGCACACACACGCGCGCACACGTACACACTCAGCAACAGACATGAACACTGTTTCCTCAGGTCACTCATGCAGGAAGCTGAGTCGATGCCAGGCTCTCCTGCCCTAGTTTGGCCAAGGGAATGGGTCTGCATGCCACACACACACACACACACACACACACACACACACGCACACACACACACACACACAGGCAGGATAAAGCTTCAGCAAGCATTTTGAATATTGATTTTTGGAAAGATTAACTAACAGCTCAATTCATATTTATCGAATGGGTTTTTCCATTTGTTTAATATGAAAGCCCGACGAAAATAAGACAACAGCGTCAGCCTTCATAAGTAAAAGGAATTAAATTCTTTCTGCTCTGCATGATTTATGTGTGTGTGTCTCCATCTGTCTCCCCTTTCTTTCTTTCGTCTCCAGTTTCAGCCTCTCCATTTTTCAAGACTCATCATGTTTCGTTCTCCTCCGTCTGATATTTACTTAAGTTTTTTTTTACAGGGTTTAAACGATGAAGAATATTCAAGAAAAACTGTATCTTAGAATAGTTGTGTCACGTCAAAGTAAGAAGGTGATGCTGTAAACTTCCCTTAACGCTTCAAACTAACACACTTCCTCTGTGGAAGTCAAACTACCCAGGATTAAAACAGTAAAATCACCAGATATGAAGTTTCCTGTGGTTATCGTTTAGCTGTCTGCCAGCACACACAAACTCAATGCAACAATATCAGACGAAGAACAAGAGAAAGATGGAGGGAGAAAACAAAACATAGTGGAGAGACAGAAATGAGAGGAGAGATGGGAGGATGAGGAGGAGGATGAGAGGAAGAGGAGGGGGAGGAGTGATGACAGAGACTAATGGCTTTGGGGCTCATATTCCCTCCTTCCTTGCTTCCTTCATTTACCTCTCCTCTCCTCTCCTCTTCTCTCCTCCCCCAGGAGGAGCATTGTTCAGCAGCTGGCAGAGACCTTCTCTGCATTGTGCAGCTTCAGTGATATTCAAAATCAAACCACTGGAGATGGGTAGTTCTCATCAGTAGTGCTGTGTGCAATGCACCAATATTTTCCACCATTTTCTTATGTTCAATCTGAGCCATGATTTTATAAACGTTAAGTATAATTGAACTTTTACAAGTTAGTATTTGTGAGCAATGCAGAAATTCAGACTCTACCCAGCATCAATTCTAGGAGTAAGCACTATCTTGTGGTTTGCAATGTGACTCAAACTCAGGTTGCCTGAGTGAAAAACAAACAAGGCTGGCATTTTGGTTAAGACAGAATCAGATGGTAACGTTTCACATTTCACCAAATATTCCCAACAGTGGCTTTGCAGATGTTTTATTAGAAAGGAAATCCATTCAACACATCTGTCAGGATAAACAGAATGTGTTCTCGGTGGGTACAACTAACTTTGTTTGCTAGAAGACTCCACAGGGCTCCTTTAAGTCAGAGTACTTTTTATTCTGTTTGTAATTTTTCCTGTCTGACCCATCTTTACTGTCGCTGCTGCGAAAATCTAATTTCTCCAAGGGGACAAATTAAGTTTAACCATGTACATTACCAAAACTTTATGTGGGCTACATTCAGTTTTTTATTATTTAGTAGATTTAATTTAATTTAATTTATTTGAGTTAGATTTAATTTAGATCCTCCTGTTAAATGTGTTCATATACGCTCCATGTCTGACCAGTGGAATAAAAAAATCCTTCCCCTTGTGAGCGGGGTCCAGGAATCGATTTTGAGGCAGTGGATCTAAAAATAGCCGTGCTGGAAGAGGCTCATCTATAATTGATAGGATACAGTGCAGTAATCTATAGAAGCATTGATTAAGTGATAAGATTGCAGAAGAAAGTAGAGGAGGGAGACAGAGAGAGGGGAGGGAAAAGGAAAATAAAAACAATAATGTGTTGAATTTGTTCCAACTTGAAATGTCAAATTTGAAAAATGTGTTTCATCCTGGGCAGCTAATAAAATCCTGAATGTGACAAGTCTCAAATCAGTCACCTTCCCGTTCACACACAGGGTGGGCGGTGAGCAGACCATTACAATTGACACGAGTAACACCTGTCACAGAGCTGATAAGTAGAAAGGGAGCAAGGACCAAGGAGAAGGAAGGAACCAAAAAAAAAAAGGGACAGAGCATGTAGTGAAGAAGGAAAAGAAAGGATTGAAGCCTAATGTATGTATTCAGCGGATTACCTTCCTACGACCAGAGAAGGAGTTTCCTTTAATCTTCTACTTTACAACTGGTGCATGACACACACACACACACACACACACACACACACACACACACACACACACACACACACACACACACACACACACACACACACACACACACACTCACACACACATACACATGCTAAGTGTAATAAGCAGGCTAAGAGAAGTGATGATAATCCTCTCCGCATCACCTCAGTATTACTGCTGACAGACGCCGCCTCCGTGTGTGTGTGTGTGTGTGTGTGTGTGTGTGTGTGTGTGTGTGTGTGTGTGTGTGTGTGTGTGTGTGTGTGTACAGTATGAGTGTGACAGTGTGTATCCGTGACAGTTGTGTGTAATCTTAGTGACTAATACTGCTGTCAACCTGCAGGCATTAGCTGTCCAACATCAGGAAACTTATGGCAAGGGAGTGGATCCTGCTTAAAGGTCAATGCGGCCACTTTTTGGTGATTTTTTTTTTTTTTAATCAACAGAGAATTTTTCAACAAACTGAGCGGCATTTATTTTGGATTCTCTGTTAAATTAGAAATGTATAGTGGTTTAAAGATATATACTTATTTACATGTTATTCTTTATGATAAGATATACTAGCTGTTATAATCCTGGATTTATTTAGACTTTTCCAGGAGGTGCTGTCTTTAAGAATGCTAATGTGAATCAGATATATTGAAAAGTGTAAAGAGAAGGTTATTATTGTTGATGACATCGATGACCTTGCACATCATTTTGTTGCTTTTTTTCTTTCTTGCCTGGGTTTTTTTTTTTTTTTATACAACCATAAAACGTATCAACCCATAAAGAGTCATCTACACACATGACTTCTCCTCCTGCATGTCCCCACCAGGTGATGACCTCTGGTTAAACAAGAGTATATCCAGTGAGTTAAAAAATGGTGGACACAGATCATCTCCTGTTGTGTGCCATTATGTGTCGTCATAATGTCTGGAATCAGAACATCACATAAACTCTATGTTAAGTATGTTGGCCTGAATGTGTGAAGTATATTTTTCACGATAGTGTCATGACAGTTTTGTAAGACATAATTATTCTAAGCTTCTTCATGTAAGGTTTAGTCAGAACCAAAAAAAAGTTCCTAAAAAAATGAGAATTTGAAAGAAAGTAGAAATAGCCTTGCTTGGCAAAATGTGTATAAATAATGGCATAGACATATTTTGGAGCATCAGGTTTAATATAATATGTTTTTCTTTTTTTTTGTTGGTGCCAATAATAGCCTTAAACTTGGTGGAACGACGATGGGGGACGTCGGGTAAAGCAGCATGACTTTTCACAGGCGAACACACTCCATCTGCTGTGCACACCAAATAAACACAGAACTTATATCTGCTGCATCAGCTTTAATCAACCAGCTCGCCACTAACACTGACACACACACACACACACACCATCAGAAGTTTTAGTTCTGTCCCAAGCTGAGCTGTGTTTTCTTGCCCTTTCTTGGTAACATATTTAATATAAACAACAGGAGGAGACCTGCACAGTGCACACAGACACAAACAAACAGCAAGAGATGCACTTTTCTCTCCTGGTGGAGGTCGTTATGAGTTCCTCTCTCGTTGGCAGGAACTGTGTTTGTGAAACAGAGGGAGCACTGCTGGTCTGCGCATGCTATCGCCACGGGAACGGGACAAACATAGATCTCAGATGGACAGACAAACACACTCACAGATAGTCATGGGCAGTGCTGACCAAAGCCCAGCGTGGACAGACGGCTTGATATGGAGTCATTCAACAATGACTAATAAGAGTCACGACACAGACAGGCACAGGCGCATGCACACGCACACACACGCACACGCACACGCACACGCACACGCACACGCACACACACACACACACACACACACACACACACACACACACACACACACACACACACACACACACACACACACACAGATTTTAGATCAACCTGTTCTACCTCAGAGTCAGCATGTGAACAAATCAATCATTAATGCTGAACTAGATCTAGTTTCTCCAATTTTAAGCAGTTAAATCTTTGCCTATTGATATAAGGCTACAGCACAGACTGCTCTAAGGGAAGCCAGCTGGCTCACCTCTGATACCCACTGTGTGCTGTCACCATGGACTGTAAGTAATAGGTTGTCACTGTAAGATTCCCCCAATCACACACGCCCAAAAAATAGAGTATAACCAAACCAGCTCAACAGAGCATGGAACCATTTTGACATTTGGGATTAGTGAAGTATCTGCAGGAATATTTTCAAACCTTTTCCCTTTAACACAACAGAGATATTGAAATGCATATTTCAAATATGCTTCCAACAAGCCTTGCTTCATGACTACTTGGATGTTACTTTGATAGAGGGATCAAGAGCAGCAAAACTGATTACACTACTGTTGATATTTTTTCACTTTGCATTTAGAATAAGTTGTAACTGTAAACTACGTTTGTTCTTTATGTATAGTCTAAAAAAACATTTATTTTTAAAAGAAAATATCATCATAAATGTTTAGTCATTTAGGAAGTTAGTTTGGACTGAGTTCTCCGTTTGGACAAGAGGCATTCCATCAGAACAACATCACTAGGACTTCTCACAACGTGTATTACTCCACCTAAGTGTTCTTATGCTGCAAGTTAACATCACAGCAAACACAGTTTGTCCTGATTAATCTGGGAGCTCTGAATCACAAAACAGACTGCATAATAATTTAAAGAAATACAAATCTGCTGGTCAGTGGAAACAATGGACACAAAGTCCAAAGTAACTGCCTTATTGGCTAAGTGTCCCTCTCTAACTCCCTAACACTAACAAGTACTTTAATTGAATGACCATCCAAACAAGGATCGACAGAGGTCAGAGGTGCACTGCTGAAGTCAGTTTTTAGATATAGATAGCTTGCAGCTGTGGTACGTCAAACAGCATGACAAAAGAAGCAGCAGTGTCAGTGTGTTTTGTTTAAAGGCTGTTCTCCATACTCCTTAAAATCATGAAAAACAAAACACCATATGCCTGTGGCTTGTAAGATTCATCACAACTTTGTTTACTTCTTCTCTAGATCTCCTGCCAGAACTCCACCTGTAAGCTGCTGTCAATAAAATATAGACCCAGCATGCCAGCTGAGAGGAGAATAGGCATTCGTAGTATTTCCTTACTTCTTAAAAAAAAGAAACACTGACTAACAATACATGTATAAACCTTGTTTCTGATTGCATACAGGCATAGCTGGATGTGTTTCAGTGTGCTGCATCTGATGCTTTCATACAGAGAGTTTGATAAAGACCGTCGTCCCAACTCTTAGGGTGCTGTCCATGGTGCTGATCCTACCGAACAAACACTGCAGACACAAAACACACTCCCATAACTTACACAGAAGGTGTCTGAGAAAGAAGAGCCATCATCAAACCAACTCCGACACTGTCACAATATGTCCCCATCATCCACCCGTGTGCCCCCAACATACTCACTATGCTCTCTACAAACTGCTTATTCACGAGGATCCCTGCTGAGAGGCAACACGAGACAACTTCTTAAGGTCACGAGGTCAGTGTTTAGTTTGTCTGATTTTAATTGTTTTTTATTATAATCGGCAATACATTCTGACATTCAAACTTTTTTTTGTGATTCCAGGGACTGTATCAAAGTGGCACTTGATTAAACTTAACGTCTCAGTTCTGACATTTCTTCTTCTGCATCAACCTAACAAAAATACATCATATCATATCATATCATATCATCATCATATTGAGAAGAGGAATTAACATGGGACATACCTAAAAAAAAGCCTTCTCTTTTAAGATTAAAATTCACATTCTATTTATCAAGTACAATATGTAAAACCTTTTAATAAACATAACCCATGTCCCATAGCACAATGTGAGGGTCACATACATGTACTGGCTCCATCAGCTCCCAGCACATTTAAATACCGTAGCTACTGAGGAAGTTATCTATGTTCTGACAGTCTACAACTTTGTGTTTTTGACTCTTGATTGGCAAACATCCATTTGTATAGGTGATGCTCTGGCTGGAACACCTCCTCTGTTTTCCTCCAAACGTTCTAGCCCTTGACACAAACATTAGCGTCAAGTTGATGATGATGATGATTCTCAAACTCATCACAAGGGGCATTTTAATTAGCGACCTGTTGACTCAGTGAAGTAAACGACCTCATAAATCATCTGAACACTCGTTAACATTTAGCTTCGTCCTAAGGCCTTTTTACCCACTGCTAACTGAACCCTGAACCCCGAAGCAGTCTGACCTACTGCCACCTGTCCTCCTCTCTCCACTGGTCTTTAGAACTCAAAACTTTTACCTGACTTTGATTAACGATATCTTTTTACTCGTAGGTCCAAAAACATGTTTGTGTTTTAGACTGACCCTTGGACATTTACAACAAACTCTAAAGAAATACTTCATTAAACACTTTATTTGGGGTATTATTGGCAGGATTTATCATCAGCAGACTCTTAATTCATTCACAGATTTAATTAGCCAACCATACATTAAATGATGAATCATTTGTATGGTTCTTAAAAAAATGTTGTATTTCTGCAGATACAATTTATTTAATACGTTTGATTATGTTTCTCTGCAAACTTTTCAAGGACCTGTTATCCTGAGTTTTCTAAGTTGGTTTTCTCAATAACAACATCTTCCTGGACCTCCTCCAGGGCTGAATAAAACATAGCTGATACCAGAAAGAGACCCATAACAGTGAAACACACACACACACACACACACACACACACACACACACACACACACACATTTCACTTCCTGTAAACACAAGTCCATAGTGCATCAGGGACCAGGGGACCTGTGAGTGTGTGTGTGTGTGTGTCTGTGTGTGTCTGTGTCTGTGTGCTTGTCCCCACATTGACAGCACCCCATTAGCTGAGCAGGTCAGCAGTTATAACCTGGTTACCTAGGTTACAGGTTTTTTAGTGACTCCCAGTAGATCCAGGTTGGTGCTGTGTGTGTGTGTGTGTGTGTGTGTGTGTGTGTGTGTGTGTGTGTGTGTGTGTGTGTGTGTGTGTGTGTGTGTGTGTGTGTGTGTGTGTGTGTGTGTGTGTGTGTGTGTCGCAAAAATTGTGAATTTGCAGAGTCACGTCACTCATACCATTGTAAGTAAGGTCATGATTCCAGTAATAATGATTGGGCAGATATTCTGTAGTGTGAACTTCAACCTGCTTTATAAAAACACCCAATATCTAAAAAACAATAAACTTATGATACATTAATATTGCAACCTGGTTCTTGAGTTTAGAGCACTGCTTCCAATTTTAAAATGAATTCATGCAGAAAAAATGGATGAGGATCCACCTGATCATTACCTAGAGAGAAGGTTTTGGAGATTTAACCATAAACCCGTTAATTTTATCTTATACATGAGCTTAGCAAAGCTGCGAAACATTTTTGTTGAGGCCACTTGCACCGGCATCTGATATAAACATTGACCGAGAAGAACTGCAGGCTATAACAGCTTGGATATCTAGTGTCTGCCTTCTTGTTTTGAGAACTAAGGTAACAACCTCTGCTTTAAAGAGTGGGGATGGAATCCCAACATTTGAGTGCAGATAATGTTATGGAATCAGTTTACAGAGTTTAGGCTGGTTGGATATTCAGTCATGTTTTTTGAGTCACAGTGTATACCTAAATCCAGCAGAGCAAGACAGAGTGCATGTAAGTAATTATGACACAGTTCCAACAGCAACTCAGCTTAACTAATAATTAAGCTTTCTTAGTCAGTACAGCATGCATGAGGAGTTCATTGATTTCACATCCATATGAACTGTAGCAACAATTCCTCTAACACCTGGCTGACAGCCTGTGTATATTTTGGAAATTGGTTAAAAGTTTTAACCCTGTTTTACCGCAATCATCCCCAAGCTTGACAAAAGAACGTCGTAACTTTGCAGTGCAACAACTGATTGCAAAATACAATCAGACTCTTTGCTTGAATGTCAGTGTGCTGTGTTTGGCTGCTGTACTCACCCTCAGGTCTGTACTGTGCTACTATAGTAACGTTGGTTCCTGCGTTCTTCAGAGCTGCAGCTGCCTGCTCGTGTGTTGCACTGGACAGGTCTACACCGTTCACCTACAAGCACACAGAGGCACAGACACACACACAACGAATTAGAGCCCCATGCATGGATCAATAGAAGTGAATGTATACAGCACTGAACATCTTGGTGGGTCAATATCCCACAGGTGACCGGTCACGTGTAAGTGTGCATGTGTTAAAGTGAAACCGAGTTGAATGCATACAAAGCCTCTATGTCAGGACTTGCATCATGATATTGTCAGTGTCATCCTGCAGGGATTATCAGTCCCTCTACAGTATGATGACTTAATCCTGTTTGAATGCTGTCTGAAGGATATGAAAGCCATATTTATCTTTAGTGGAACACAGGATGAAGCTTTAAAACATGCTTCAGCTATTACAGCATCGATGCCCGACTGAGTGACTGAGAATGTGCAAAGAAAGTGATACTCAAAATAAATGAAGTGGCAGGAAGACTCCCTGGAGTAGCCATTATAACCCAGTTATAATAACGTAAAGAGGAGAGTTATTGATATTATTAGTTGTGAAAGTGCTTGTATTATATTTCTGTGTGTGCCGCTTATAGAAGGCCTTAGTTCTTACCGACAGGATGCGATCTCCTTTTCGTAACTCCCCACAGAGATCAGCCGGACCTCCAGCAAGAATGAAGGAGATGAAGATTCCCTCTCCATCCTCCCCTCCAACAATGTTAAAACCAAGACCTGTGGACCCTCGCTGGAGCACCACCCGCCTGGGTTCTCTACGGAAACACAGATGAAACAAACACACACTGATCAATATGATGGTATCCATAATTATAATAATGATAAAATGTTTTATTTGTAACACACTTTACATAACAGACAAACCTCAAAGAGCTACAGAGTAAGAACAGAAGTATTAAACAACAGGAGAATAACACCAAGAGCATAAAATAACAGTTAGGGAAAACTAAGAAAAGGCTCTTCTAATGGTTTACTATAAATAAGTACATCACTCATTATTATTTGTTTAAATTGGGATTTAGTTTTGGAGGTACTGTGATGAGTAATGACATGTGATAATTGGTTCCTTTCTGCTGCTTCAAGGATTTGCTGATATTTAGTATAAATTGTGTGTGTATTCTTATGGTTTCAGAATGTGTACAAGATGAACGTGTATTTGAAAATGGAACGTCTCAGAGAGAGGAAAGGGTTTTTCAAATTGGGATAATTCACCAAAATGACCAGCAGATGTCAGTATGGCACTATCTCTGTTTTGTTGCACCAACACAGTCAGTGAGTTACTGTTATGTCCAGAACACACACACACCTACTTCTGACTCAGCCTATACGTACTGTTACGTTCAGTGAGAAGGTAATGAAAGTAATGAGATTGCACTTGAGAAGCTTTAAAAAAACAAAACAATGATTTATTAACAACTTCAAGTAGATATAATCAATTGAAACCGAGCTCCCACTGGAGATCATAACCAGAAAGGGTTTCGTCTCATTCCTGCACTCAGGAATCCCGTACTAAGAAATCCAGATTTAACAATATAAAACGTGCAGATTGATGTTAATGACACAATCCAAAGCAGTTCCATCAGAGTGTGCAAACCACTCAACAATCATATTGTCCTCGTGAAAAATATATATATATATAATGTCATAATAGCCCACATTCTTCTGAAACACTGAAGTCATCCATGATCAAAAGGTGAACAACTTTAAGTATGAATACTCAACATCTACATAACACTCTGACTACAAGAAAGAAACAAAGATGAGTGCATCAATATGAAACTAGTGGATGAGAAACCGTGAAAGATTGATCCACATTATTTCTGTTAATTTATTCAAACGGCACTCCCAGAAAAAAAAAACACGAACAAAACAGTACATGAATCATAAAACAAAGCTTGCTTTCGGGTTATTTGAAAAGAGCGTGCGCACATACTCGATATCCTTCTTAGGAGTTTCATTTCATTTAACAATGATTCCTTAATAAGTGTCATAAAAAGTTTCATTTCATTTAACACAGAATCCCTAATAAGCGTCACAAAGATTCTGTGTATAATTTAAAGGTTACATTCATTAATATGGGCTAGTGGCCTAGTTTAAATGTCCAGGCGTTACCATGTTAACATTCCCTGCAGCTCGGTTTAGTATACAGCTATTAGAATTTGTGTAATTAGAGTTTCAGTTTGGACAGATATTGGCATCAGTACAATTAAAAATAGCTGAATTAGTGCATCCTTCACTCACTTTCACATGAAATCATCTGCTGAAAGAGAAAGCAGATTCTTCTTTTCTATTGTGAACACTCAGTGGACATTTACTAAAAGCCTTAATCCTCTATTTGCATGAGAATCTAAACACGTGGATAGATACAGAGGGGAGAGAATAAGAGGCAGAGGGGGAAAAAGAAGGCCGAGAATAAAGCATGGCAGACGTCAATATGACCGCTATGCAGTCAGTCTGTGGCTTATCAGATTTATTATAATCAAAGGGCAATGATTGGCCCAGAGGACTATGACGAAATGAGTCATATTCTGGTAACCACAGTGACGCCAGTTGAGTGACGAGGGCTGTGATTGGATGTAATCCGTCCATTAAAATGGATTAAAGACAGTAGAGCAGCACTGGGAGTTTGTGTATGTGTTTGTGTGTGTGTGTGTGTGTGTGTGTGTGTGTGTGTGTGTGTGTGTGTGTGTGTGTGTGTGTGTGAGTGTGTGTCAGCACAGGGAGCAGCAGCAGAGGTCACACTGTACATCTTAGGTTGTCCATGCCCGTCAGGGACTCCTAATGTATCAGAATCTGTTGTTTTGGAGCAGTAAGAGCTCACAGGAGGACGACATGAAGGTAAAATAAGAAGAAGAGGACAAAAACTATTTCTTCCCACTAGTTTAGCCCAACTTATAAACTTTGTTTCATTCATGTTTTTGAAAAGAACCGTAATGATGTTTTTTGAAAATGTATTCCTCAGACTTGAGCTGACATACTGTAGATAATGGGATATACAATCTTATACATAAAGATAAGTATAGTTATGCATATTTGGTCATTTTTGAGTGTAATACAATAATCACATCATGAATATGTTTGGTCTAATGGAGTTATATGTAGAATGTAATAATGTAAAAAAAGGTTTTCATTGCACCAATCAGAAAAACATCTTTTGTCTATTGAGGCCCTCGAACAACCTGCCTGAGGAGATAAGGCGGGCAGAGTCAGTGGCATTTTAAACTAATTTTCATTCACTGTATTGAACTGCCTCTCCATACCTGCCTGTTGAATCTTATTCCTGTTATTTACATTTATAATTTTGCCCTCTCTGTTGATCTCTGTTCTGTTGTCGTGTTCCTGTATTTGATTTGTCTGTCACAGCACTTTGTAAACATTTGTTTTTAAAGGTGCTATATAAATAAAGCTATTATTATTATTATTGAGTCTCATAATTCTCCACATGTTTATGAGTCACATCTCACCTGGGGATGTCGTCGTCTCCAGCCATAGCCCTCGGCAGCGGTGAGTATCTGGGCGTGGTCAACGGGGCAGGGCTTACTGATTGGCTGCCGCTCATGTAGGGGCTTATATGGTTGTCTTGATGTGGGGAGTAAGCTGGAGGAAACAAACACACATTTTGAATTACTATTCTTTACTGGTACACATTTAAGATCATTTATGGATCCAATCATGGACTCTATTTAAAGATTATTATTTTAAATACTAACAAAAAAAGTTCAGATTGATTGGTAAATGTTCACCCTCGTTCTGTGTTTCTATTCTTACTGTCAGTACTGGGAATGTTCTGTATAAAATCAGAGAGACTGTGAGAGGCGGTGGTGTGATATATGCTGTTTGGTAACATGTTGTTTGATAATATGCTTATTTGGAGAAGATTCAAGTGGCTGTCATCCAGTGGACTAAATTTATCAAGCCTGATTATTAGTCCTTCATATCGCACATTTAAAACTGTCAGCTTGATGAATCATTACATATTTTAAACCATAATACATAATGTGTCTAACCAACTTAAAATGGCTTCAAACAAAAGCCTTATTAATGTTACAGCGGCCCCTCATCCTCTCTCTGTTCTAACTCTTCAACACCCCTTTTCATAAAAGCCCACTTACTTCTAATCAGCAAGCTTTCTGTTAAGTTACACCTGCTGAGTAAAAATGTTCTTGATAGGAAAGGGCAACTTCTGAAACATAGGTGTAAATGTTAGAGCCTTAGTTAAGCTACAGTCATTTGAAAGTAAATCTAGCACAAGATGATGCACTTTAACCATGCCAGGGTATTTTAAACCTTTGAGTGGGTGTCTGTGTAAGGACCCTGCCATGACCTGATGCAATGGACAATGTTTGTTTGAATGTTTTCTGTCTGGTCTTTTTAATTGACCTGTATTATTATGTGTTGTATGACCACTGAATCACCTCTCTGCACAACACATTTACCTTTCTCTGTAATTATAAAAGGAACCTTAACCTTAACCTTAAATATGAAAAGAAATACTCTTTTCTTCGCAGAAAAAAAAACTGGTCAGGCTTCTTCGATTGAGGAAGATGTGCCTGCAAGTTTTTATTCCATTAAAAAAAAATCACAATGTTGTCTCATGCTTCTGCCATTAGCATTTCAGAATTATATAAAAAGCAGTGTTTGTTAACATCTATCAGCTGCTGAGCATGTTACTTTTAAATAGTTTCTTGAAGGTGAAATCAAGTTACACGTTGTGAAATACTTCAAGTACTTTTACGAGCCCAGCATTAGATGTAAACTTTCTGTTAAAACCCCCTCCTAAGCAGAAATCTGCACCAACAGCTTTGTCTCTTGCTGTTCTTTATGGTTCAGCACCATCTGGCCCTAAAATGCTCCGTCTTCTCAGAGTGTGCTACATTCACAGGGCAAAATGTAACCACAAAGTGTGCCTGATGCTGTGTTTACAGAGAGGCCGTGTTATAGAAAAACATTTGGTATACTGTGGGTAAGTCTCTGGTACTCACAGTTTGTGACATCGGGCGGAGGGAAGTTGTCGTTGATTAAAAGGGAGGTGTGTTTGGCCACACGCAGGTAAACAACGTCAGGCGTGGACTTGAGAGCAGCCACTGCCTCCTCATGGGTGACCTCCTCTAAACAGGAGGCGTTTACCTGGACACACATGAAGACAACTGACACATTACCTCGGATAGGTGTGGACAAACTCACAGGCGCAGTATTGAGATAATATTAAAGTTAATGATTGAAAAATACAGAGAGGATGCTATCCTGCAGTGTAGTTGCTGTTTCCATGGTGTGTTCAAGTGTCTTTTTTTTTATACCTATACTCACATACTCATTTGATACTTCTGAGCCAAACCATGAGTAATAGATAAAATAGATCACTTTTCAGCAGCTTTAAGAGTCACTTAAAGGGGTTTTAAGGCACTTTGAATGCTGTAAAAACAAATCATTTACTGTCTCTATGGCAATCCCCATGTAACCAAATCTTCACTATCTAAAGAGAGACTCAATTGAAAAAGTTATCAAGTATTATGTCATTTGTTTTTAAGTCTGCATTAAAAAATCCCCTGAAGAAACTGTAACTGAGTATACCTTTTTGATTTTAGTTTGTAGTGTATTAAACGGATGTCCTGATGTTATCTACATGCATGCTTCCTTTTGTGTACTTCATGCTTTAGATTCTGTGAGCACCACGGCGCGCTCTGATTTATAACCCTGGGTCCTGAACTCATCACTGTATGCTTTATGAATTGGTGGGTTGGCCATCACTAAATCTGTGTAGACAGCTTCATTTATGAATTCATGTGAGCAAGGCCGTGCTGGGTAATCTGACATCATATGTGTGTAATCTTCTTATCCAAACCTACAGCAGCTATGAGCAGCTTCTCACCATGTTGTTTGGGTTATCTCACTGATACAAATACAGTTTCACTGCAGCATGGTTGCTGCCTCAGTAAGGGGATTTTAATCTCAAGGGCCTCCTGCTACAATAAAGGTAAAATAAATAGCAGGATAGTAGAATTAGACAGCATTTCATTGTACTTATACAGTAACCATTAATATATCGTATCTTATCTTAGAGTAGAAACTATTATTTTGTTTGATAAAGTTTGAGGTTAATTGGTTGTACCTTGTGTTCTGTGTATCCGCTAAGAGCCTCGTGAAGAGCAAAACACAAAGTTAAACCCTTGTACATTGTCCTTAAAACAAACCCAGTAGGTAAATGTAGGAACATGTAGGTAAGTGTTTTGATTTAAAAGTGGAATTGGAAAGCCTTAAAGTAAAAACTGAACGGGCTCAAGTAACGTTCAAACAATTACATTACACAAGAGCACACTTTTTCTGGCTTGCTTTGACTGAGGGTTAAAAATGAAACCTAAAGATATTAGAATTAATTTTGAATGGTAGTAAGGGATATTCATTAGTTAAACGTCAACTTCTCCAAAGGTCTTCAGTATTTCTTTTTATGTGTCTCACTTAGAAAACTAAGTGTCATTGTGTGAATCAATCAAAAATAAATTCCTTTAATGTTTACTACAATAGACACACTAGACAGCCTGATGATAAGAGCATACCACAAATAGAATGAACTGGAATGAAGACAAATAACAAAGTGTTTCTCACAGCCACAAGTTTGTCCCCTATCTGTAGCCGTCCGTCTTTGTGTGCAGCTCCTCCCTCGATGACCTTCGTCACGTAGATGCCGTTGTCACCTGGGACGTGTTGGTTTCCAACTCCACCTGCTATACTGAATCCTAAACCTGAAAGAAAACAGCAACAGGTCGTATTTTGGTTCTAACAGGTTTTCTGACAATGTTCTCTATTTCATGAATTTAAATATGCTGCAGTCCGGCCTTTTTTAGTTCGCTCTCCCTTTTTACCAGTTCTGGCTGTTAGAGTGAATACAATACAGATTTTTAGCTTAAATGTTTGAATGCTCTGTCACTATTTACTTTCCAATGATCACATATACTACACTGAAACATGCAGACTTCTGAGCAGAATTGGAAAAAATGTGACTTCATGATATGCTGTTACTTCAGGCACAAATTAATAACTCTATTTCCTCATGCCGCAGAGGTAAAAGAAGCTTGTCAACAAAATTCATTACTCTAATCTCAAAGTACTGATTTAATGTGCTGAATGAAGCCAAAAACAAAAATATGTCTGTTTTACTGATGACGGACTGCATCGAGAGGCCTTTTTACATTTGTGGTTTTTTCTCACCTTTGGGCCCTTTGACCAGCTTGATATCCATGACTCTCTCAGAGAGGCTCCTCCTTCTTCGTATACACAGTCTGACCAGACCTCCTGCCTCCTTCAGCGCCTCCACAGCTCCACTGTGGGTCACCTCCCTGACGTCTGCCTCGTTGACACGGACTATACAGTCGTTCACCCTGCACAGAACGGTAACGAACAGAAAGGTCCAAACATGAGAAGGGAAACAAAAACAATGGCAGCTTTGAAAATGACAAGATGATTACTGATCAATTTGCACCGACTTCTTTTTTTTTTTAATAAAACTGTGATCAGAAATGATCATCAATCAAATATCAGTGATGATCAGTAACGGTGACTGAGAGCTGGTCAAATCAAGATTAATCATATTTATGTCTTTAACATTTTTGTTACCATTAGATCCATAAATATTTAGTTAATATTCAATGGCTTTTTTCCCTTTTGAATAATTTCTTCATAATATTCTCATGGATTAATTAAATTCATTCTTATCTCAAATATTTAATTATTTAATGATTTATTTATGTGTGTGTGTGTGCGCCCCCGTGTGTGTACCTGAGTCGTCCATTCTGGGCGGCGGCCCCTCCAGGTATAATCTTGGTGATGAAGATAGAAGGATCTTCTCCAATGTGAGGATTGTCTGTCCCTCCTGCGATGCTGAACCCCAGACCTGAGTTACCCTGAAAATATTTAGAAAGAAAGAAAGAAAGAGTTGTAATGAGGAGAATCGACCTTCTGAACACAGTTATACTGGGTATATCTGATGTTTGAGGTGAGTAGATCAGTCAGGGATCATATACACTGTTATTGTTTTTCCTGGCTGATCAATCAATTAATTGTTTTCTCCATAACATTTCAGAAAATGGTTAAAAAAAAAGAATAGTTTTGTTTTCTAAAGAACAAAACAACAACCTCATATGTCAGATAAAAATCTGTGTGCTTCCAGTGAGGACCAGTCAAACCAGAAAATAGACCATTTTAAGTTTAAGCTAGAGAATTTTGCTTTTTTTAAAAAATTTTTACTAGAACATTATAATTGTTTTTCCAATTAATGGCAATATTTTTTAAGTTTTCAAAGTTATTAATATATTGCCAACTATAATTTCAGACTGGATGATCTCGGATAAATGGCAGAGTTACTCATTTAATAAAAACTCATTTTTTAAAAACTCTGTTTCATGTGGCGCCCTACCACAGAACAGATAACATCTTCATTGAGACAGCCGGATACTTTTAAATCTATATTTGAGTAACACACTGATAGTAATGTTTCTTTTCATTCCTGACCAAATGTAACTCATTGCATCTTTATCGCCTACATTTTCCCTCCTTAAAAAAGAAGTTTGTCTTCCAAATGAAGAACAAGTCAACTTGTTCTCTTTATTACCACATGACACATAGTAGAGCACCTCTATGAGTTGAACTCAGTAACTGATGACACCCATGGCTGCATGAGTTTCCCTCACTCTGTCATGCCTTGTCACCGGGTTTAAAAGCAAAAGTGTAATGTCTGTGCCTGTGTTTGCGTGTATGTCCATCGTGTCTTTAAAGCAGATCCCGTCATGCAGACAGAACCAGGTCACAGGAGAATAGAGAAGGGGAGACAGAGAGAGAGAGAGCCTCAGGGTGAGAGAAAGGGGAATATAATGAGGGAGGGGAGGGATGGGGAGGGGTTGAAACAGGAAAAAAGAAAGTAGGCAAGGATGGATGAAGAGTAGAGAGGACTGAGAAATAGGGTCAGCAGGGTTGGACTGAGGAGGGGGAAGTGAGAACAGAGATAGCTGACAATTTTACCCCCCAGAATTTATTTTAGAATGAATAAGATCATTCAGAAACTCTTGAAAATATATGAAATAACTTTCCATTATAATAAGACATTAGCGACCAGTGGAGGTAAATAATACGACTAGTGAACTTAATAGATGTTTTTGTGTCCTGAAAAATGCCCAATGTCATATTTCTTATGATTATGTCAACCCTGTCTGTCAGCCTAACCTCCAAATGGAATATTTAGGGCAATAATGTTAACCTGTTTTTGGCCCCAAAAATATTGTGTTATCTTTGTATGATTTCCTCTTCATACAACTTGTAAATAATCACTTGTAATCAAACCAGTCTCTTTATTTACTGGTGTGCAGAAAACAAGATCTATAAACAAGCTAGCTGGAGTTTATGATAACTTTTGAGCTATCCGTTTTAAGCATACAGCATATTTTAATGCCCATAGGTCATGAACAAAAATATGTTTCGGCCTATTCTGTATACACAGTATCTCTTAAGAAAAGAGTTTTCAGATCATCCACATTGATGGCCTAACACCTTTTGATAAAATACATGAGCTCTATAGAAAATGCAAATGATCAAAACTTAGCATAATGAGAACCAGGGACAGTGTTTTCTTTCTTAGCCTGTTAGCTTCAAAAGGCTGATTTAAGTCATTTGTTTGACTTGACATCTCGCATTGGTAAAAGTTGTAGGTTTGTTCTGATACCAGAGATTTAAACTTTTACGATACTAGTAAAAATCAAACAGTATTGATATCTCTTTTGATAGCACAGCATTAAAAATAGAAGTCATTGGCATCCAATATGCAATCATTTGTAGTTTTTAATGACTCAATATCGCTAGAAAACTCCTGAACACTGTCTAAATTTGGTACAGAAACAGTGAGAAATGTATTTGTGCATTTTATATCTAGTTACCTCCTTTGCTTTGTGTTTGTAATAGATATAAACTTGACTTTTTTCATATTTATGAGACACCAAAAGACTTAAAAAACTTTACCAACATGCAGATGTTATGGATCACTGCTGTTGTCTTTCCTTCTCTTGTGGCAGCTTTGGGTTCAAATAAGACTGAAGATCTCTAGTTTCTTTCTTTTAGCTGAAATCGAGTTGCCCTAAACTTATTACAATTAGCTCTCTGGAGTTTAAACAAAAGGCCTGACCCAAAAATAAGTTCTTAACTTGTTAACTTTATAGTTTCACTCGTTCTCAGCCTTTTTTTTTGCATTTTTTTTCCCAAACAAAGACTCAACTTCTTACAGTTGAGCGTAGACAGGCATCAAAAATCATCCAGCTTCTGACAGCACTGATGATGTTTGTAGTGTGATTATGGGGGGAGTAGGGGGGGAGGACGTGGGTCAAGCTGAACATATGGAGATACTGTGGAGGGCTAGTGTACATATACAGAGTGCATAACAGGCCTGCATAAAAAGAGTTTCCATTATTGTCTTTGAAGTTCTTACCCGCTCCAACGCAATTTCCTCATACTCATAGTCTGCTTCTGTTCCATTGGCCTGTTGAAGAGGAAGAGAGATGTGTCATTATGAGAACAGCTGTTTTTACTTTAATAGACACTTAAATACTTGTTCAAGTTTACTGTGCAGCTTTGGATGTTTATAATTCATACTTGATGTTTTTCTCTGTGCATGTAAGTAACATTTCTTTGTCTTACATTAAAACTTAAAGTTCATCAAATCCCTCCCTGCTTTCACATGAAATGAATGTGCTTTGAATATTGTCTGACAGTATATTTGATGTCATTTCAAACCAACTTTCTTCACCTGACACAAAGTGTGAGCTGTTGGTCTGATCATTAATTCACGCATGTCAAACAAACTGCATTACAGTTTCGTGCTACAGAAAAGTGAATTTAGATATTTGTTTCATGAATGACGCATGAATCCCAGAGATTAACTCGGTAATACGCATTATGTGATGATGTATCTCTGATGTCATATTTAAGAACATCCCTGATGAATTACCCAGGAGCCAATCAGGCTGCTCAGCCCTGACCGCCTACACTACAAAACATATTCATAAATCTTTATTTCCTGAGTGAATTAATAGCATGGAAATAAAATCTGATGTATTCTATATTCTTGGTTCATATCGGGATATGAGCGCCCCGTTGCCGTTATAGTTGCTGCGCACACATGCAGATACAAACACGTACACACAAACACTGTGGTCGAGTGGCATCCCAATGGCCCATGTAATCCCTTTGGCTGTAATCTGTGTCTCTGTGCGGTCAGATTAGTTTAGATTTTGAATTTCTGTGGTTTCAAATAGAGGGCAGAGTCTTCCATCAGCCATCATGTGCAGCGAGGTTTTTCAGCTATAACCCAGCACACACTCACACACTCTTATTATCTATTATATTGGATTATCTGCTATAATCAAGGACAGAATTCATTAGAATTAATGTTGTTGAAGGTTCCAGATTTTGCATAATTTAATTTGAAATTGAGACGTTATCATACACTATGAAAAGCCTTCTTCCTTTATGGCTTTGTTTGATGTTTAAAAAGTGTCAACTTTGCCTAAAATTTAAGTATTTGCCTTTATGATATCACTTCATATTATTGCTGTTTTCGCTGTACGCATGAGTCTTTTGGGGGAAAAAAAAAACAGCCCACAATCATATGAGTTGAAAGTGAAATCTGCGTGAGAAAACTCGATGTTTCCCTCTCTTTGTGTGATATTTCCAGGCAGTTCAGAGGGGAGTATTTCCACAGTAATTACATAATAAACTTATCTAACAACAACAGACACAGATTCTCTGCGGCAGCTGGCTACCAGTAAAATGACATCTGGATCCATCTAATTCTGGACCGAGATTCAGTCCAAATCCAGGACGCTGCTGAGCACTAACTGAGGACAACCGTTGACATAACTGAACAGTTTTTTAAATGAAATAAGTGAGTCAATAGTGAACACTGAACAAGTCTTTTAAGAACTGATTTGTTTTGGGTTTTTTCTGTTAAAAATTGTAGGAATTGTTTCAGATAATTGTAGATCATGCAACACTTTGATGTAGCAGCAACATTTTCAACCTTACAATTCACAACTAAGAAGTTTGCATAGAAATTTTACACGTTTGATATCAGTATAATTTTGAAAACAGTGGCAAGAATGAAGGTTAATAAATGTTCTGCATTGAGGTGCTACTTGGGTATTGCGTATAGAATCCCATATCTTTATTTGTGTGCCTATAAATGTAACAACAAAGAGATGAAAAAAACAAAACAATGTCAGGGCTGCATGTTAAACAAAGATTAGTAATATCGACTATCTGCAAGTAAAGCTTGAACGAGTACTTTGTGGGTTTTGGTAAAGCTGCTTTGAGTCATGCTTTATCTTCGCTGTGTTTGCTAAAATAAATCTGATGATTGAATCACACACCCAGATTATTCTTTTGTTAAATTCTAAAACAGTCATAAATTAATGTAGTACAAGCAATTCAACTGGAGGCCTCCACATTGTGACCTCCATATGACCTCTTCAGAGAGGCTTAGATACACCGCTCTGCTGCAAAGTTCAAGTTATATTCTCCACATTTATCTTAAAAACATGTTTACATCTAGACCACTTTTCAATCTCTCTAGCTTTTCTATCAGTAGACAAATATTGCAATGAAGTGTGATAAATAAATAAATATTTAAGAGTGCTTATTAGAAATACTCTATCTGTATCTTCTGTTTTTTTTCACCTGTTTTAACAACATGTCCCACCTGAATCCTAATACATTCAAAAAGCTTTTTTTCACCACTAAATTGGCACCAATTCATCTGAGAGTAGCTGAAAGCTAGCTTAAGCCTCCTCTCACTGCATCATTATTCAGATACAAATTCTTTATTGTCCCACAAGGGAAATTTGTTTTGCAGCAGGAGCACACAGAAGACAACACATACAAGAATGACATCACTGTAACATTAAACTGAAACCAAAGTAGAAAATCAATATTGTGGTGTCAATAATGGTGTTAAAGCAGGAATATTATACCTATAGGCCTTTGTCCAATTTGAAACATGTTAGCATGCTTGCTGAAATAGTATTGTTTATTTACATAAAATCATTTTCCTATTTCATTCCAATAAATCCAGAGTTTTGCCATTTTCTTTCAAGGGATGGGAAGGTGTCTGGGCAAAATGCATTTCATTGCACTGACTGTAAACTGTGCTTTTAATTTATATAGGCCAAATAAACTGAACTGATTGACTGAATTGGTGCAGTTGTGAAAACTATTGTTTGTTTACATGAAATATTTTGTCTTATTTATTGCGATAAACTCAGACTTTTGCAATATGCTTACAAGCAGCCAAACCTCCAAGCAGAAGAACGTTTTGAGACAATATTTGTTTTAAAGATGTAAAAAAAAGGCACTAGTTTGTTCTTTTAAACATCAATCTTCTTTTCTTTAGGGATGAAAAAGTTTCATCATTAGTAAATGTAAGCTTTAGAGTTCATTGATAAGAAATGTAAAGGTGCAGCCCTTTGGCAGTCAAATTCTTTCAAATCTTGCCCTCATGAAAAGAAATTCTTTAATACGCCTGACCTACACTGTTAATGTGAGACTAGCCACCAAAGGTCAGAAATCAGGGTTCAGGATCACTGACATTTATCCTGAATCTGTGTGGGCTTGCCCTTACTTGCCCTTTTGCAGGAAAGTCTTAAAAGACAACATACATGGGACCCAGACATGGCCACTGTCTGTCCTTTTACAGTTCTGGCATCGTGTTATAAAGGTTTAAACTCTGCGTCACCATATTGAACAAGTACTCACATAAGGGGGGGTTTCGACGCTGTCGGTGTTGACCACCACTGGAGGGGGGTTGGCCTGCAAAGAGAACAGTACAACACCTTTTAATTTCAAAGAGCCACTAAAGACAGATCGTATTTCACTAATATTGACAATCATGACTTACTCGTCTCATGTTTTGGTACAGCATGTCGAGTACATCTGCTACAGATTACCACCACGGAGCGACTGCATACACCGCATGACATACTGCACAGCCCTTATAATGGACAATACTTATGTACTACACTGCAGGCACAGCACTGTAAACTAACAGACTGTTTTTAAGAAGCTCTGAAAAAGTACTCCAAGCAATTCAGCACTGCATCATAAGAGCCTGTACTGTAATTTTACATCTCAGATTGAACTCTTATTTCAACCGCATTATGGCCTGGATAAGCCCAGCACAGCACAGCCAGGGCTAAAGCAGCAGGAGATGATCAACATTATCTTCTCTCTTGCTTCCTAAGCCAGCACAGCAAATGACAAAACCCCCAAACTAGATTCTAAACAGCCACAATATGTGCTTTTCTCCTTGTATGTGCAAAAGGAGCACCCATCTTATCAACCTTTCGTCATCCACTTTTCCCTCTCCTTTTTTTGCCCCAGAAGGATCTAACTGCTAGCTCCAAGTCCAGCGTCTGCAGCTCTAGGCTTCCCCGACAAACCAGCGAAGAGCAGGCCAATCCCAGTGAGATAATCTGAAGCTCCAGCTCTTGTGACGCAGCCCCAAAAAAAAGTTTACAAACGGAAAAGCTAACCACGCATCAAAGAAGTTAGCTAGCCAAATGGACAGTCCAACCAGACATCACTACACGGCATCAATAAGCAACAGAGCAGCAATACAACTATCCCTTTACACTAATCTCTACCTCCCTCATTGTCCTTTTTCCACTCTCTCTCTATCTCTCTCTCTCTCTCTCTCTCCACCACATGTCCAACTGTCTGTCAGTCAAGCTGACAGGATGCTTGATCCCACATGGGAATAGAAAGAGAGAGAGAGAGAAGGGATCAGAGGGATTATAGGTATGGGGGGGGGGGAGGGGGGAGGAGTCAGATCTGTCCCCTTTGACAACAGCAGTGAGGAGGAGCACAGTGAGCAGACAGATGCACACAAACTCACGGACATGAGTTATAAAGAAGACAGATTAACAGTGGGAGAAAGGACTCATGGGTGGAGGGTCTTAGAGTACAGCTTGTGGATGTGGAGGGAACATGTAAGGGGGTTTTGCTGACAGCTGTTGGGAGCTGAGTGTGTTTTTGTAAATGTGAAAGAAGGGCAGGAAAAGGAGTTCAACTGGAGGGTTAACACATTCACTGTTAAGTTTTCCTAGTTTGTTCATTGGATGATCCAATCGTATACTTTCCTTTTCTTTCATTATTATAACGTTTAAACATTTTTTTTATGCCTGTATTACAGAGATAGGACAGTGGATAGAGTCAGAAATCAGGTCAGATTCAAACCCGGGCTGTCTGCTTTTTGAGGACTGGAGCCTCTGCCACTGGTGCCCCATCATTTACTTCTTATGCAAAATATTGCTTCTAACTTCATGTAAAAATGTAGGGGCGCTGGTAGCCTAGTGGCAAGTGTAAAGTGCTCTAAGCTGGTGACCCGGGTTCGAATCCGACCTGTGGCTCCTTTCCTGCGCATCATTCCCAACTCTCTATCATTCATGTTGTATTCAATCTTTTCTTAATTAATACTAGTAATGCTAAGTTAAATCCTGGTTGTATATATTCCCATTCTTAGTTTTGATATTTTTAGTGCTTATTTACTTTGTATTTAATATTATATTGTGTTTTTTGCGAATATTGTGTGTTTGGACAACCTGCTGCTGTAACGCCACAATTTCCCAGTTTGGGATCAATAAAGTATTTCTATTCTATTCTATATTCTCTCTCTCCCTGATTTCTGACTCTATCCACTGTCATGTCTCTAAATAAATACATAAAAAGCCCCAAAATAAAACTTTATTTGATGAGGCTTAATTCTGTTTGTCTGTGTTTTGTAAGGCAGTTCATCTTATTACATGTTCAAGAGTAAAGCAAACAATTCTCCAAACCTAAAGTAAATACTGAGTCAATATAGAGAACAGTCAGATGGGTTTGGAAGCAAACAAAACTGACTCTACAAGACAAGTTGCATTTACAACTTTGATTTGTAAACCATTTTACCCTTTTGTTACCTAGCTAAAGGTATCTTCTTTAGTTTTTACTTTCTAAACAGGTGAAGAATATTTAATTAGTTAACTTAAGAGTCTTTTTGTTTTCATTATAATCCACATACACGCTAAAAAGCTCAACTCTAGTGCTAATGTAAGCTAAAATACATTTAAACTGACATCCTTCCTACAGCTAGCTTAACTGTCACTTGCCTGAACTCTATCCGATTCTCAGGATTTTAACAACAGCACTGTACACAGTACACAGCTTCTGTGTGTGTGTGTGTGTGTGTGTGTGTGTGTGTGTGTGTGTGTGTCATTGTCCATGTGTGTGTGTGTGTGTGTGTGTGTGTGTGTGTGTGTGTGTGTGTGTGTGTGTGTGTGTCATTCACAGAGGGACAAATCCAGTGTGCTAGTCAGCTGGTGATTCCATCAACACGCCATGTCAAACTGTACGCTTATGTAACGTCAATATGTGTTTGTGGATGTGTGTGTGTGTGTGTGTGTGTGTGTGTTACATGAAAAAGGCCAAAAGAACAAACGTGCAAATATAAACAAACAAGCCTCTTACACACAAATACACGTACACACAACATCCATACCCAGACGTGTGTTTTCGTTGCTGTATTCAAGTGATTGCTAGTCGTTACATAATTGCTGCTACAGCAGCTTTGTTACCATGGCATTATGTCCTGGTTCAGTCATGTACAGCACAGCTTAGAAAGAGATCCAGACTATCTTTGGTTTGTCTCATCAAACAAAGAGACAGAAAACGGCTTTCATCATATTTTTCATTTCTCTTTGCAGGATTAAGATATTCTTGAGAGAGAGAGAGAGAGTGAGAGATAGAGAGTGTGTTTTCATCAGCAGGTTGTCAGTCACAACACTTAAGTAAGCAGACTAATAATGAATAGATAAACAGAAATCAAGAACCCCTAGATAATGCTGAGAATCAGTATGAGATGCAGCAGGTTTTTTAAGTTTGAAGTCAACATAAAGCACAGAGCAGCTGTTTTGACCGTCCAACTAATAGAAAATCAGGTGCCCTATTACCATGTCATATAACTTGTAAACACCTTTGTCTCCTCCAGGCTGGCCTACTGCAACACACTCCTCATCTGGATCTCTAGCAAGAGCCTCCAGAAGCTCTAATATGTGCAAAACAGTGCTGTCAGGATTATGATGAGGCTGCCAAAATATCCCCATATCACACCTATCCTCCAGCCTTCACTGGCCTTCAATGCACCACATCAGTTACAAAATCTTCCTGATCACTGCATCACTGGACATGGCCCTTTAATATGCTGATTTTTAATACTGAACTTTATGACTGCTTCCCCCTCACCAAGTAGTTTTAAGTAGAAATCTTTTCAACAGGAGACCAATTCACATGGTTAACAACTTGTTTGAAAACCAACACTAAAAATGTCCTTGGGTAAGGAAAATAAGTAGCAACAACAGGTTGCATATTTGCATGAAAATAATAACATGAAGAGAAAGAAGCAACTTAAATCCAAAATTAGGCAGATGATTAGTTTTGCAAAAATACATTTGTAATGCTAGTATACCTGATTTACATCTTTGTCTCTCCTAAAAACTATTTTAAAAGTAACCTCAAGTATAATAAATAAAAGCCAGCCCTGAGGGATGACGACAAACATTCATTTCCACAATAACTCTACTTCTAATATCACTTTCCCCTCTGTCTTCCTAATGTGCAAATACTACTCCATTTGACTAATGAGTTAATAAGATGGAGCATGACTCTAATCGAATCAGGACAGCCATGTTAATCAGGCTAATCAGACTATACATGCTAACTCTGATCACTGAGCCTGAAGCACATGTACAGCGCAATTACTACCAAAAGCCAATAAACCACAGCTGGCATGCTGAAGATGTTTATTTGCTTTTTAAATATTTATGTTTTATTAATAATATACATGGGAAGTTGAAACAGACTGTTTGTAACCATTTATCCATTTTTGCATGGCTATTATAAACCGTATCATACAGCTTGATGTTAAACCAACAGCAGGCCTTTTCTGGTTCTCCTCTTGTGAAAAGAACGAGGCATTTGGTAATATAAGTGCACACATTGAAGACTGCATACAGATGTGGACCTAGGCTCCTGTTATAACAAAGAAGTGAGAAAGTTTACCGACTTCTAACTACTTCAGGGCTAGTTTCAAGTCTGCTTCAATACATTAGGAGGTTTATTTAGAGAATTATGGTCACATTTAGTGTAATATAGACTAGAAAGCAGTGTATGCTTTGGGTGTTAATACCTTGTGATTGACTTGCCAATCAGAAGAGGCCTGAGTACTGCTATCAAACACCATATTTGGTCACAATATTTTTTTGGACAGCCAAAAATAATGTAAGAATGTGTTATAATCTAATTTACAGCTTAAGGTTTGTATGCAAAACATCTTCAAATCATTGAAGTTTAGTGAACTATCAGCACCTTTGTCCTGTAACAGTACATCAGAGGTGGAATTGAATCATTTTTCAAATGCAACACATGCACTTTTCCTCTAAAATAGTGACCTACAATTATCTGTGGTATGGAATCATCCACATAAATGTTCCAATGAAACTTACCTGAACATGGGCCTGTATTGGTACAAAATGGTGTAGGAAGGGGGATTCCATTGAGCGACCTGTCCAGATATGTGTGTCATGTGGCCATGGTTTGTTCCCAGCCTTGCCCTTGGCTTTGCTCTTCGTGGGACTCTTTTTGACACTGTTCTGCAGGTTGGGAAACTTCCCTCTGGAGCCCCTGTTGGCCAGGTTAGTTGGAAGTGTGCTCCACCCATATCCACCAAGTGCTGCACATAAGGGGAGCTGCGGGGAGTGAAACGGATGTATAGACAGCGACTGGGAGGCGTGAGGAAGAGGAGGAGGGCAGTGTTGGTGATGGTACTGTTCGAACAACGAGTGATGGCTTGGCGAATGGAACTGCATCTGCTGTTGTGTTTGTTGGTGGTAGAGTTGATGTGTCGATTGCGATGACAGCAGGTGACTTGGCGAGGCTGGTGGATGGCACTGTTGATGGTTTTGACAAATGTGCTGCAGCTGGTGGTGGCTTGGAGATAGATGAAGCTGGTGGTGGCTTGGAGATAGATGAAGCTGGTGGTGGCTTGGGGAGTGCAGCATGCGATTTGGTGATGGTGGGCCCAGCTGAAAAGTTGGCGACGGTGGAGCTAGCTGACAAGTTGGAGACGGCGGTGCAATATGATAGTAGCTCGGAGAAGGTGAGGGAAGCAGTTGTTTTGGGGAACGGCAGCCGTGATTTGGTGAATGATGATTCGGTGAATGCAGTGGTGAATGTTGCAGCTGGAGATTTGGCTTCTGGATTTGCAATAAATTCTGGTTGTGTTTTGAATGAGAGTGGCCCTTCCCTGATTTGGCCTTGCCTTTGCCTGATTTGCTCTTAATGGAGCCACTGCTGGGCTTCTTCGGGCTACAGCAGAACTCATGGCTGTGAAAATAAGTGGTCATAACTAAAGAGATAAAAGTCCCAACAGAGATCCACCGAATCTTTCAACGTCACTCTCACCTGATCATCGTACTCTTCACAGAATAATGACAAAAGGGAGTAGCTCCTCAAAATGACTTGTGCCCGAACAATGTAGGTCACGCCTCTCCAGAACAACCTCCCCTCGTTTGCAGCCGAAGCAAAGTTGGTAATCCTGCCCTTTCCCTTTCCCTTCTTTATATCAGTGTGTCTCACTGTGTTAAGATAATATCAGAAAATGTAAACACGATCCCTGTTTTGTAGTTACACAATTCTTTCCACAGTAGATTAGAGCATCAGATAGTCCTGAAAAGCAAAGCATCCTTCTTTACTGAGACATTAAAAAAAACTCTTCTTCTCAGCTTTCTGCCGTTAAGGGTATATTGACCGTTGTATCGTCCCTCGGGGCTACAGGGTCACTAGTAAGACAAAAGGTGCAGTGTCAAACAGGGCAAGAATGACTTAGGCAAGTTGAGTTGGCTTCAGTTGTGCTTCATCTCAGGATGTTTCTGTAGAGGACGCGAGTCACTTTGTATGCTCCAGTCGAAGATTCATCTTTCTTATCCTGGCTCCACTTCAGTTGTTGGTCAATCAGAGTAGCTTGTTTTTCCAACCAATGAGATTGCAAACTCTGGCTTTGTATCCGACATGCTGGTAGATGATGGAGCTCAATTCATATATTCCAAATGAAGTATTGAGACAGAAAGCTGTAGATCACTTAGATGAGATTCCTATTTTGAATTCCTTTTGTTTTTTGAAGCCAGATTTCTCCATTAAGAATTAAGGTCCAATTATCTCCGTCTTCCTTTCTCTGCGTTGTCTTGTTTTGTCTCTCTCTTGTTATGCTTTGATGTGGGTCCACATCTTTAAGCACAATTCTCTTTCTCAGACTCCCTCATCTTTTTAAGCTGCCTCCCTCTCTCAGTGACTATCCCTTTCTCTCTCTTCAACTCGCCCCCCTCTCTCTCTCTCTCTCTTTCCTGGAGTAGCCAATTAGGGTCTTCCCTGGACTCCTGCACATGACAGCAGCCAGGCATGACTAATCAATATGCAACCAGGGACAGTGATACAGCGCTCAGTGCTCAGCCAGTGTGTATGTGTGCACAATAAATGGAGAGCTGTGATTGGTGGAGGGCAGCCCCTTCCATCAACCTTTGTCTTGTTTCTTTTAAGCATCACATGCCAGGCCGGGTCAGCTGGAATACAGTCTATGAAATGCCTCCTGTGTGTTTGTGTGTGTGGCTTCATGCACTGGCCTACTTCCTTGTGAGTGTGTCTCAATGTTTGTGTGCTAAATCTGTGTTGAGGACAACGTCACAACGCACACACTCAAACACACATAAAGTCCAAGACTCCAGGTGTAGTGTTGGTCACATGATGATTAGGTACAAAACAGAGTCAGTTCAGTCAAGTCTGTTCAGTAGCAGATGTTTGACGCAGTAAACATTGACCTGACAGTAAACAATTCGAATGTCTCTTCTTCTTTCAGTCACAAATTGTACAACTCGTTGCAACGGAAACTCAATACTCTGTCAGTACCGACCAAACATTAACTTGTGCCTTTGTTAAAAAATAATTGAGAAGTAAATAAATTCAGCATAATAATTTGGTCCGGACCAATCATGCAATTTTCCAGTAGCGCTGCCCTGAGTTACCCAGACTCGTGTGTGTGGAGGCAGCAATACAGTACGACAGCAGCATCAGAAAAGCAAAGTCAAATTCCCCCTGGGCGATATTGAGGTGTATCATGGCGTGTGATGTCATGTGGTGTTGTATCATACCGTATCCATCATGCAATTATAACAGGGCTGGTGGTTTGATCCCCTGCAACCCCTGATCCCATGTCAACATGTCCTTGAACAAAATTCTAAATTGGAGATTGCTTGCAAAGGCAATGAAAGCTGCTTGGTTGCATTTCTGCCACCTTTTCATACGATATGTTATGATATGTCGAACATATGACATAAGAACATATGACGACAAACATTCATTTCCACAATAACTCTACTTCTAATATCACTTTCCCCTCTGTCTTCCTAATGTGCAAATACTACTTCATTTGACTAATGAGTTAATAAGATGGAGCATGACTCTAATCGAATCAGGACAGCCATGTTAATCAGGCTAATCAGACTATACATGCTAACTCTGACCATATATTATGTTCTTATCAGGCAGAAAAGGCTGTAACATTTTAGTTAATTTATCTTTTAGCTACTAAAAGCATTGAGCAGCTTATAGGCTGAAATAACATTTATTTTCTATTCTTTTAGAAAAACTAAAGAAATGTGAACATAATTGCACTGCATTGTATTTTCTGTACTGGCATTGGAACTGTGAAACACTAAAGCAACCAAGAGTATTTGTTCTGTGATATTAATGTTACACTATTGTCAAGTAAGGTCAAAAGAATTCCTGCAACACATAATGCTCCTTCCATGGGTCAAGCGGTCTTCTAATATTAAAGATAGTAAACCGGTATCAATACCAGCACCTGAATTATTCTGCCACGACATGGATTTTACCATAGTTACCTGTTTAAATACACACATTCAGATAAACACACAAGGAAAACCACCGATTGCAGAACTTCCCAGCCACAGTGAGGGGTTAATATTAGGAGCCTTAAACAGTGATTTGTGACAGACAACGTCTCAGATTGAGTCCTGGTCTTCTGCATATTTTGCTCTGACACTCAGCAGAGCCAGTGGCCTAACACGCTCACTGATCAAAGGGCTTCATCCCCTCCTCATGTCAGAGCTGGTGTCAGTGTATACGATGACAGTGAATTGTAGCACAGCAATCAAGTAAACCTGAATTCTGAAGTCCAACATGATTTAATAAGAGTTGACTTGTATTCAAAAGAGCAGCTGTAAATATTGTAACGCCCACAAGTATTATTAATAAATCTCTGCGAATTGAAGCTCCGCTAAAGCTCAGTTAATTTTGGCATTTTATTTCTGAGAATTCCTTCACAGTAAAGGTCCCATGATGGAACGCTTTTAGTATGAAAAAGCCACACCAACATATGTGGTGTTTTCAGCAGCAGCTTTACAAAAGTGCAGGACAGAAACAAAGTTTAAAACTACACAGAACAGATTACAAACACACTGAGAACTGAACACAGTGAACTTAAAAATAAAAATAACTTTTTCTGGACTCGTACACAGAAATAAGTTGAGAATGGCATCGTTTTTGGGGGAGAAGGGAGGTCGTAGTGCGTGAATATGTGTTCATGTGTGTGATCCCTTTGAAAACGTGAAAGCCAAATGTTACCACAAAAAGCAAAAAGACATAACTTGATATGATTCTCAGGTCATATCTCTATCTCCACTAGCATTTATACAGCCAAAACAGAGAGGACTCAAAGCCTCAATTTATGTCTACATTGATGTGTAGAATGAGTAGAAAATTGCAATCTTTATCTTTGATAATAATTTAATCATAGCTTCTGGCTCCTTGCATCTGGCCTTTTAGAAATAACAGGAGCTGCCACTGGTTTGTACAAAGAGCTGGACAGACAAACACACAGGTCCAAATATCTCTATAATGTCAGCTGATATATGCCACCACTCTCCCCAAAGCAGCCTGATAAGAGATGGAGAGAGGCAGATAGACAGACAGTCAGACGAGGCACATTAAAAAGCAGCACCCATGTGGAGAGCACAAAGAGATGAAGAGAGGGTGAGGGTGGTGGCGAGAGAGGCTGTTATTGCGTTTCTGTCAGTGTTCCCTTTGCAAAGTGCTGCTAGCGCTGCAGGCTAAGCGCTCAGTCAGGGGAGGATGAGCAAGGAGAATAGACTGTAAGCATCACAGTGTTAGATGAAGCCTGCACTAATACAGCGCTGGAGGCTGGGGGAGGGAGGGGGTGGGGTTTTTGGAGAGGAAGACAAGAGATAAAGTAAAGATAGAGGATGGGAGGGGTGTGTAGGATGACTAAATGGTTAGGCCTAGGGTTCTAGCTTTAGTTTTGATGGTTTAATAAAATACATTTTTTGTATGGAAAATATCCCTTTAATATTCTAGTACCGTGTGCAATTACTATATCGAGTCGAACGAAACACAGACCCGACTCATTGCCCTGAGATATTGTTATTCAGGAAACATCTGAGTCAGCATGCCCACACCATGTCAAACTCTGCTAGTTTTCCACCCACACTCCCTTTTGACACGGCCCTGAGAAGAATTATTAAGCATCGCATTAAGAAACACATCAAATTAGTCTGTCAAGCATCACATCATCAATTCTGTGAAATGGTTTGCTTAATTGAATCCTCGCTTTTTTGTTCTGGGTCAGACTGACCTGATGATGACGTTTAGAAATCCAGGAAAAACTTCAAGCTCATTTGTGATGCGTCAAACCTTTAATTAGTGAAATGGATCGTAAATGGTCTATAGAGTCAAAGAACACACATTCATCTCTGCAGGTCAGTCTGAATTCCTGATTAAAAAGCGAACTTTATCAAGTCTGAAAGTCTTCTACTATTACATTCAACCATGTTCTAACAGAAATTGCACCTTTAGTCCAGTTCCTAAAAGGAAATGATCTCTGAACTTCTTTGCATTTTAACTCAAAAACGGAATCCCTGCTATGCTGATCAATGAGGATTGAGTGCTCAATGGGGAAAGCAGACGTGTCATTAATAGCATCTTGGCCTGAGGCTCCAGGGATTTGGAAAAAGGTTTAGGATAAAACATTCAAGATAAATCCCTTTACAGTTTTTGTAAAACTCCTATGTACAGCAAGAAAATAAAGCAATACTGTCTGTCACCAGCAGGGGGGCTCAGACTCCACAGCACTGATGGGAGACTGAAGCAGACAGACACAAAGATTCTTCTCTATTGTAATGCTACTTCATCATTACTGAAATATTAGTTTCTGCTGTCTGATATTATCAACAGTGATTGACAACACATATGAAATCACACAACAAAACTGCAGCACTTCTCCTTTGTCAGGAATCTCGCAGACAAAAAAACAATCACACACAGACACAGGGGTGGAGAGAGGTTATAAATAGTTAGATCTTATACACACAATTAGGCCTCGAATTATACACAATTGCATACAAGAATTGTAATTCTATTTAACACATTTCAAAGCTACTGTTGTTGTTGTTGGTGGTGGTTAGGTAATTTTTAAGTTTCATCTTACTATATCTTTACTTATTTAAAGACTGATAGCAACTCATTTACAGCTATTCATATGTTAACATCCCCTCTAGCATGATGTCATCACATGAAGACTGATGATGTGATTACTGGATTAACTGGACATTACTTTAAATAATGTGTACACAAATTCAAATTTGTAAAAACAATAATGAAATGACAGCAAGTGACTGACTGTCAATAGTAAGTAAAACACTAGCTTTTATGAAACTGGCTGATCTGAGTCCTTACTTAATATAACACTTAATGAGTAATCAATAGACACAGATGATCGATTATCCAAAGGTAAAGATTACTATTTAGACCAGCGTGGGAAACAATAAGCAATAAGTGGTAGGTGTTGATTTGTCAGTTCTCTTGACTGAAAACATTTTCACCAGTGTCCACAATCTTGTTTTATCGCTGTTTGCACATGTGGACTGAAAGTTGACAATGCGACTTCGTCTGAAAAGGGTATACAGTATGCCTTTGTTGAAGTTAAAGTTAAAGGGAGTGCCTTTAACTTGGAGTTTAGAAGCCAGCAGAAGAAAATAATGGTTACAGGAAGAATAAGGATTGTCTGTAAGAAATTGTTCTTCTCAGTTAAAATTGTTAGCTCCATAAACAATTTTATGATCTGAATTGCTATTTTCTAGTATGTAATACAGCATGATCATCTTGTAAATAACCGAGCACTTCACAAGAAACGATAAAGCAGGGTATGCTTTAAGGCATGACAGATTGCAACCCCAATGACTTCTCAATCAGGAAACAGATTTAGCAATTTGATACTCCAACTCATCCAATTACTCACGTCTGGCATCAAAAATCAAAATGAAGACAGCAGCAAAACTGGGTGCAATGGGTGACAAGTCCAGCTCTTAGTACAGTTTGTGGTAATCAATGAAGCTGTGACTTCTTTGGTATGATTAGTGCAATCCTATCAAGGGTGTTTCAGGCTTAAAAACTTTTCCCTTAAATATTGATATTCATAAAAGATTTGAGTCAGCACATTAAGTCATACTCTGCTTTAATTTCCTAACCCATTACCATTTGACACCGATCTGTGAGGAATAATTCAGAAACACATTAAAAAACACATCACATGAGTCTGTCAAGCATCACTTCATTAATTCTGGGAAATGGTTTGCTTAAATCAATCCGCAATTTATCTTCTGGGTCAGACTGACCCATCAGACTGATGGAGTTTAAAAACCTGCTCACTTCAGAGATTTGGCTACCCGGAGGTTCTTCAGACTATGTGTGAACGCAAACAGCCGCATTTTTTGCGCGGACTTTACCCGGAGACCCGGTCAGACCTCTAGTATTTTTTCCGCAGAAAGAGTGAGCTGACGTCTGAACGTGGCAGCATATACTCCGGAGATTTCAATTTGAGCCAATAGAAAGAGAATGATGTTTATATAGTGACCGGCTAAAGTGTCTGCACGCGACCTCTACGATCTCCGTGCTCTAATTAAACGTCTGCATTCTGTTTTCTGTTGGTCAGTTTGTTGTTCTCCTCTCTTTTCTGGATGTTGTCATTCCATTGGATTACACATAGCATTGATATAAAGGCAAATATTCTCATTATAACGTTGTGTAGCGGACTCTGTTGCTTCAGTTGCTACTTCCGCGTTGTTTATTTACGTCAAGTCTTACCTCAGGAAATCCCCCGCCCCCCCTCCCCTCTGACAGGGAAAGCCCCCCGCTGTGAGGAGCATATGTGAACGGCTAGGTCGGGAGAATCTCCGGAGCGTTCCTCCTGTAATTATCTAGATATTATCTGGAGTGCATGTGTGAAAACGGCTTTATTGAGTCTCTAACATGGATTGTCACCACAACAGTCTGGGAGAATTCGCTGTTGTCATATTTGTTTTCAATTAACACTTAAGGGATGCTCATATTAATATCTTAAAATGCTAACTATGTGCAATCAGTCCAGCAACATGAAGTCAAAAGCTTTCTCTGGGACGTATCAATGGTATGTTCCCAATTACCGCACAGTAGAATGCTCCATAAATGTTGGATTTATGGGAAAATGATTCCAAGTTACTCTCACAGAGCAGAGGAATCCATTTTGCCAAAAAGGGGCGCCTCATTTTTGTCGTAGCAAGTCATGTTTGTGGCACAATAAATTGCAGACCCATGTTTCATTAAAGTTGTGACAACAAGTGGACAAGTATTTGGGATGGATGGACAAGTCCAAAAAAACGTTCAGGCAGACCTCTGAGGTTCATGTCCTGACCAAAAGCAGAGGTTGTCTTATTTCAACTGACATGAGTGATGTCACATAAAGTATGTATCTTCACTTCTGTCGTTGAGTTTCCTTGAATTTCAACCCTTTTTCTCTGAAACTGAACAAGTACATTTGTTGCCTTAACCCTCCCAAACTGCAACCATTTCAAATGAATGTACTTTTTGGTTTTATCAGGAGTTAATGTGGAGCACAGGCTTAAGATAAACAGCAGACCTACATAAGTACAATTTGTTTGCTTGCACGATCACCAAGCTGTAATCCAGTTAAATAAACTGTAAGGTGATCTGATGGTTAGTTGTGAGGTTAACAGAACGTCTTCCCTACATCGACGTCCTCCTCTACCACTGACTGTTAACCTCAGGAATTGATCCTTCTTGTGCTTGTTGTAAAGATTATATCCTCAGGTCAGGACACAGCTTGACAGTAATTGAGGGGCTCAATTAGCAACTACAGGTCTCTCTCGTTTCTCATCTGTCAGTGTCTCAGCCTCTGTCTTTTGCTTTTTTTTTTCTCAAAACCTTACAGTAGCTTGTGCTTTGTTAGCTCAGCTGGCAGAGCCTCAGTCCCACTGTGAAGTCAAAGGATCAGAGTGAAGTAATTTAGCTGTAATGGTATTCTCTGTAAGGGATATGGTTTTAGTCCCTGTGCAAATTAGTTTGCCACTCCGTCTCCTCCTTTCTTTATTGAGGTGTCTTCTGCCAGCCTCTGGATCTCTTCCTCCATGACTTAATTACAAACTCGGATTTCAGAATCTTCAGTTGCCGCCCTCTGCTTATCGCTGGCGGAGATCAAGGAGCTGCACCACAAGTTATGGAAAACTATGCAGACTAACTGTCAACTCTGTAGGTCTTCATTAAACTTCATTAGAGAGAGGTGCTCATTTATTCCTCCTCTGGTTCTCTAACTTATTATATTAAAACAATATGTTGCCCACAAGGTACAAACACAAAAGAAGAATCACACTAATGAGAATGACAAATATGCTGCAACCAGATATTATTTCTTTGTATATTCTGGAGCAGTTGTTGTGAATTAAAAATAAATCCAGAAATTAAATTGAACAATGTAAGCCTATACTGACTTATCTAAATAACTCCAAAAGCAAACATATTAAGCTGACTGAGATATATAGAAGAGCAGCAAAAAGGCACATTCAGGAATTTGGATGCAGTCTTTATCTTTAAATCATCTAGTTCTGTTGCACGAGTGATGGGAGACTTATAATTGATGGATTGTTTCAGCTCTAAATGACTTAACTGCAAATATTCAGATCTGTCCCACAACAGGTCTAAACTCCTTAGTCGCCAACTCATGGAGAGTCAAGTTACTGTTCCTGCTTCACCAAATGTGTATTTAAGCCAAAGCTCCGAGAGAAATATATATCAACATCTTATTATTCAAACTTCAACCAAACATGCAGTACACATACTTATATTCAAATAAAAGATCTGACACTGAAATATATTTTCTCAGGGTGCAGGTTGAGCTTTTCCGGTGGCGCTCAAGGTTCAATCCTCCTTTAATCACTGAAGGAATTCATTTGTATTACAGGATGCTATAAAATTGCATTCAACTTTCCTCATGACACATAGTTACTAGCCTTTGTGAAGGATCAGCAGCTATAGGACAAGAGGGATAGCATCTCTTAGGTTAGTTGGTTTTCTCTAACAGTAGCTTTTCCAATTAAAATGTTGTATAAAACAACAAATTGTTTTATACAAAAGCAGCCTGTCTTTTAGTTAAACCACTCCCTGTGTGACTCCACGACACAGCTCGTAATATTACTCTGACTGATTTTATGACATAGAAATATTTTTTATTTATTTTCCATCCAGTTTCCATGTTGTAGCACTGAAAAGGTCAAGCCTTCAGTGGTGTCAAATGTTCCCGTTCCCATTACTGAAGGACTGATGGAGCTGTCATTGTGTTGCGTTCAGCCTCATTAGCTAGTGGTTATATTAAGCGATTGCTCGTGGTCAGCTAATCTGCGTTGATTATATCGGCAGAGACAGAGAACAGGCTGCAAGTAGGAGACTCATGAGAGAAAGTGTGTCTGTGTGGAGACGTCTGTGTGTGTGTGTGTGTGTGTGTGTGTGTGTGTGTGTGTGTGTGTGCGTCTGCCTGAGTGTGTGTGGGAGAGAGCCGATATGCAAGCTTCATCCCACACACAGAAGGTGATGCAACACCTCCCAGACACACACACACTCATGCAGCCCAAATCTAATACACTACTCACTGCTCCAATACGATGTGTGTGTGTGTGTGTGTGTGTGTCTTTGTGTGTGTGTCTTTGTGTGTGTGTGTTCGCCACTGAGTGAGTATATTAAGATTTTAAGTTCACACACTCATCTACTTATTTTCTTTTCCCTAACTCTATCTCACACACACACACACACACACACACACACACTCACACATCAACATGCCACACTCTGCTTGGTGATCAGCATAGCAGCATCACCATGACAACAGCTGATGCCGCCCGCAGCATTGGCCCACACTCAGAGGAGTTCTTTTGTTGGGTGATCTTGGTTGAGGTTGTAAACATTTGAACAAGCCCCTCCCACTGATGACATCACCTCCAAACTGTAAGGATTTATTGTACTTGAACAAAAAATTGGAGAATGATTGTTGATAATTTAAAAGCAAAGAAAAATACAACATTAATGATGCACTTTTAAACAGCCGAACAGACCACTACAGGATCAAGTACGTCTCTTAAGGGGGTCTCTGAGGGTTAGAACAAGTTTGAACATGTTTTAACGTGTCACTGGTTTGAGTAGGCAAGCTGCTTCAGCATTTATTCCTATTTGATTGCAGTAATAATTAAGAATTCTTTGCAGGTTTGTGATGTGAAAAAAGATGACACAAAATTACTCGTTATTTGCCCGTGTGTTACCTCTCTTATTAGTCTGCTTTGGTTCTCATGACTTTTTTTATGCTTTAGAGAGAAGTTCCTGTTTTTTGTTCCTTTAACCAAAATGTATAAAATGTATGTAGAGCTTTTTAAAATGCTCCCTCCCTCCCTTCCACTGAACTGCTATGGTGATGATGTATAGTTAGTTTGTGAGACTGTGGGAGGTCTAAATTCGCAGTTATAGTGTGAAGTTTCCCAATAATACCACTCTGACTTTGGTTTATTACACACTGCCCACTCACTAACAGATGATCTATAGAGATAGTGTGGCAGAAGCTGTGAACTGTTTGTGCCTAAAAACTATATTAAACATAAGAGAAAATGTCACAACATTGTCACTCTGAAAGGTTGAAAGTCCTGAAATCTGGACTGTTTCTATTAGATTGTCTTCTAAATTAAACATGTTTTTGTTTTTTACTGTTCATTGCGTGCATATTTGGCATGCCATGCACCATATGAAGCAAATATGCAATGTGTTAATACTATTCAATATAGCAGAACTGATATGAAGTGTGATGAACAAAAAAAAGAGTGCAATGTGCATATAAGCTATATCTCACTTTTTTTGTCCATTATCTACTCTTCATGTTTAAAAAAAATCAGGTTGTTGTTTTGTGCAGCAAAACAAAACCCATGAGTCCATACAACGGGTCAAATCTGGCAGAAAGAGAAGTATTCTTTGTTTCATGTAAAATGATTTCCCTCATTTACATGAACAAATTCAGACCTTTGTGATTTATTAATTGTATATTATTGCTCATGTTGTGATAACAATGAGAGATTAAACGCACAGCCCCATATCTTTGATATTCAACTCATTTAAGTCCATGATACAAAATAGAAGTTAGTCTTTTCTTGCTATTTTCAGTCTTTTCACGGGAAAACACTTTTTCCTGAAATATAATTCTTAGAAAAAACAGCATTACAATGTGCACAAGGGGCTTGGAATATACTTTAAAGCCCTATGCCTTCAATAAAAAAAAAATCTTTAAAGGCTGCACAATATGTGTGAAAGTGACTGAATATTGAGATTGTCACATCTGTAATATGATACATGAGTGGTGGGCGTGATTTTTTTAAAATACAAAATATTTATCATCACAAAATCATCATGATGTGTCATTTTATGTACCAAACAAACACGTGTTCCCACATATGGAGAAAAAGATTTACATGGCAGGACATCTCTTCAGCATTTCATTCCTTCAATCTTGTGCAGTGCTGTCATACATTTAGACTGAATCGTGCAACTTTAGCATCTGCAATTTGGGAATTGCAGTTGGCCAAAAATGGTATATTATTCCACCATAAAGCGTGCACTTGCAGCCAAATATGACAATACCCCTGAATTGAACCTTTACGGATGATTTCACCACTACAACAGATCTAAAGACACACGGCCAAGAAAAACCTACACATGCACAGCGGTATCCCATGAGGCACAGGGAGAGTGGAAAGTTTCCTTGGGCAGCAGAAGGATAATGAGCCACTCTATGCAGGAGCGCGGTGTGTGTATTGTTGAACTCTATGTTGTGCAGGAGCACTTTGCAGTTGCTCCCACACATTTTCCATTTTAAAATGACCTAATATATAGAAATGACATTTCCATACCTCGTTTTAGCTCAAATTGCAGATTTTGTTACTCTCGGTTTTTACACTTTTTTTTTTACCAGTGAAGCTAAAATCTAAATGCAGCTGTGAAAATCCTCCCCATGCATTCTATATCATGAAAACTACTTTCAACACTCCTGCTAACCTTTCTGCTGCATGATTGCTAACACAGTGACAAAAAGTGAGGTTGTAAACTTAAAGAAAAACCAGTGACACTTACTTACCCCCACTGGGCTGATTAAAAAAAGTTAAAAACTCAACCTAATTAGTCAGATAGCTTTGATATGTTCTTTTAATGTTGATGGTTTTATTATTTAACTGATATAATGTGCAGGATATGGTCTCATTGCCCACTTGAAGCTAATAGGCAGGTTTTAGGTTTCTCTTCCAGTCCTAATCAATCACTAATTCTCTGACTCATTAATCTTTCTCCATACAGAATACCTCAATTTCCTGTGACCACTAAACACCTCTTTAAGGCTTTTAGAGCTCTTTCTAAAGGACCAGGATGACTTTCATACCTCTGCTCTACCACTCATCAATTATACAGAGAGACAGGAAGGGGGGCGAGGTGGGGGGTGGGGGGGAGCGGGCTTCTGTTTGTGTTGACAACAAAAACAATGGAATGAGCACAAATACAATGGAAAAGAGTTGGGCGAAGCGGGAAGGCTTTTGAACACAGGTGAAGATATTGTACAGTATGAGATATTAAACTTGTAAAAAAAATAAGATATGACACTTTGCCAAGCAGCTCCTGAGGCAACAGCAATTCTGCATTCAACTCAGCAGGGAGAAGGCAGAAGATCGTTTTTTCTCTTTTCTGGTCTCTAATGGGAGAAAAATCAAACTGAAGACAAGCTAACGTCAACACTGGAGCCACTGAGGCAGACATATTGCTGATGGGCTAATAGCTCAAGGCATCAATACTGCTATTTGACAGAAAAGGGAAGAGATTTAGTATTGAACGCATTCCAGAGAAGATAAAACATGTCTGAGCTCTAACATATACCAGGCCTCTACATCTTACATTTTCATTCCACACTGATTCGGCTTTTTTTTTAAACTGAGTTTTATACAGCATAGAAATGTTATGTGCATTTTGCTTCATAACTAAAATGTAACAGCTATGACCCCAGCATGTAGTGACACATACCAATCAACTATTCCTTCAACCAATACAACTACATCTGTTGTTTGTTTGTATCCTCTTGTACGATCCTGGAGCGTATATCTAAATTAACACACCTACCAATTGTAGGCAACATGTCCTCCTCCCAGCACATTGCTACCAGACAAACACTTTGTTCAATACAGCCATGGCCTGATGGTCATGACAGGTGTGCCTGACCTGTCCTGCATGTTTATTTGCAGCACGTGTGCAGCAGCAGGGTTAACTTCAGTGAATCCCTGTACGATGCCATCCTCTTTATGTTTCTTTGTCAGTATTTTCTGTCGTTTCTACTGAGTATATGTCAAACTACACGCAGCATTGATAAAAAGGCAAAAACTTAATCATAGTTTCAGACTATGTTGTCCCTTTTTAATGGCTTGCCTCCGTCCTGAGACGCTCTCCTTCCTGCCCTGGAAATATGTGTACAAGCAACTCAGAGGGATTTCAGGGGCATGCCGTCTGACGCTTTCTATAAAGGTCATGTATGAACACGTACATTGTCACTGACTCTAAGAGGGGTCTCCACTCTATGAATGTAAATAAGGCTCCTAACAGTTGTATAGATACAGACGGTGTCAAGGAGAACACCCAGGAAACGCTACATCTGTTTCGCGCAGAGGGGGGAAACAAACCGCTAGACACAATGCTGAAGGGCTGCTGTGTGCGCTTCTTAATTACAAATAAACTGAAAAATCAAATTCTGAAGTTTTATATTTTACCCAATGGAAGCACAGAGCCTAGTAGGAGAGACGGGAGGGAGGCAGGCGGGAGGACGAGCTTACTCGCCAGTGGGATCCAAAATCCAAACATGTCTATGTCTGTAGTCAGCACTGCAGCACCCTACAGTTAACTTTAACGTTATTTTCTCCTTATCCAAACAGTGTAAGATGGTTTCAGTAGGATCATGAATGTTGGGTTAAAAGTTAAAAGGGAAGTGAAATAGATCTGAGAAACTGAGCTTTCTTCGCATCACATTTTCCAATAGGTAACGAATATACAGTTTGCATCAGAGTTTAAAATCTGCATATTTGTATAATTGGTAGCTGGGGGAAATGGATTATTTTCCCACTCAGGACGCCCCGCCCCCAACTATGATGCAACTGTATCTATTGCTGATGCTGACAATGTCATTTAAACACACAAAAACACATTTTAAAAAGTTATCATGGAGTATTTTCAATCCAACCTAAGCAGCAAAATCAGCAGATCCAAACCACTTACATCAAAAAGTGAGAAAAAAAAAGTTCTCTCTTTGGACAGGACCTAAATCTGTGTGGGTGTTTGTGTGTGTTTGTTTACTATAATGGCCTATCAGTCATGCAGTAAGTGCCTTAGACAGGAAAATGGCAACACCTTGGGAAATCACTTGCCAATATGATTACTGTGAGAGGGCGGGTTAACTTTTTCCATGGGCCGTGCTGTAAATCTGCAGACAGCTGTATAAGTGCTGCAGGGTTGAACATCGTGAGTGGTCCCCCGTCCACTCAGGAGTTTCTGATCAATAATGCAGCTTTGGATCCAATGAAGTCATTACCTAATTTGTCATATACTGTACAAAAAAAAGTGTGTAACCTGTTTTCATTTCAACTGAAAAATAAAAAGTTTTTACCATTTTGCTGTTGCAGAAAAATTGTCAAAAATGTAACAAAGCGTGAATAAAACAGGTTTAGAAATGAAATCATGACATGTCATTAGATGTCTGGTGAAGCCTACGCCTCCCTAAAGAGACTGAAAACGTTGGTTGACAAAACATTAAATGTGTTAACGTTGTTGAAATCAATGCATGAGACATATATAAATATATATTTTCCACATCATCTAAGTAGTGACGTCATCTCTCTACCATCGTCCAGTGCGAGGATATAACAGAACTCTACAAGAGAAACATTGTCAAACACTGCATCTCATTGAACATACTTCACAACTTGATCAAATTCACTAAACAATGCTTCATGTAACTATTACAAACCTTTATAATGCTGTGTTGCTTTACTGTTTTTGGACAGTGTTATGAAATTTAGCACAATTTGCTGCAGATTTGGATGGAAAGCTCCGGACTGTGTGGAACATTTCAGGAAAAAGACTGACATTTAATTAATATACTGAATAATACTAATTATAATAAAACTTTTTCTGATCTTTTCAGGACAAAAATATTGTTGGCAGTTTCTCAAATGTTAAGTCTTACTAAGTTAGTTCATGAGGGTGTGAATATTGTAGGTTGAAATCACAAGAGAAACCTCTAAAGCAGACCATTCTGAAGAACAAAGTATTCTTGCAGTTCTGTTGACTCGGACTTCTGGTATCCAGTATCAGCAGATGGAGCAGGGGTGGGACTAAATATAAGTATCTCATCAGAATCTAGAACCATAAACATCTTTCAAGGCCAGATGGTGTGCATTTTAAATGCTCATAAATGAAAGGGATTATGTGTCTGTGCACACGATGTATCAGTTTTTTTTAATTAAAGAAAGGTGCCTTGGATTCAATAATGTGAACACTAAGAAGAAGGGACTGTGTGTTCAGTAATGAAATGTGCTCATAGGATAGGTGTCTTGCCCAAGGCTTTAGACACTTCATACAGAGTATTCAACATCTCAAAGGAGGCATCATGTAAAGACCATCCTGTCCTACAGGGTCTTTCATAGATTCTCATGACTGCTTTGCAAGTCGTGGTGTGATGACTCAAATCGTCTGACATGGAGGTCGGTTGTATTTATGGATCTGTGAGGAGTAGAAAAAACCATGACACACTGAGCCGATATAACTTATGAATGTATCAATTGTCCTTTATTTGACTGGCCAAGTGGGCTACTGATAAATTGGGTTTAAAATAAAGCTTATTGTACATTATTTTTTAATTAGTGGCATCATGAGCACAGGTATTTATGTCACAATAATGAAAAGACAGCAATAGTCAGTTAGGTGTATTTCTACTTGAAACAAAGTGTTTATGGCATCCCCTTTTGGACCTGTTAGTTTAGATCTTAAATTATATCTCAACTTTTTATTTCATGTACCAATAGCAGCGATGCAGCACTTTATACAGATACAGTTTATAATCATGACACAATTTATCGTAAAAGTTATTGCACACACTATTTCCTATTCAAGTTTGATAAAGAGCAAACATTGGTTACTTGTGCATTTACAAAACTACATTAAGGTCACTTTTGTGTTTTCTTGTTTGTTTGCTGATTATGACACTTTCTCTGCACAACTATATCTGTGTCCTTTCATTTAGTTGCAAACTATAGCATTCTAATAGGGTCTTTTGACAACTTTAAACAACAGTTCAAACATTCCAATATGGCTTAAGACAAATCATGCAATAACTGATCAATATATTTGTATATAACCAGCAGATTTGATCAATGGTAACAAGTATAAATTGTATTTTTCTATTGTATTTTATTGGTTTTCAACATTCTTTTGGTAGCAGAAAAACTAAATCTTTCTTGTGATTTCTTAAAGGGATAGTCATTTTTGTTTCTATAGACAGTCAGTATATCACCTACATTAGAATACATTCAGCATCATGTATTGCTGTGGCTTGGGGGACGGTGAAATATATATTGGCCATGTCTAAACACATACAACTGAGTCCAAGACAAATTTCCCTTAGGGACAAAAATTGTATCGTATCCCATCGTCACTCTATCTTTTCTTTATTTTTCCCACAGACCATCTTTTTGGTTCTATTTCTTTTTTTCATTTAAGCTATTACTGGAATATTGTCTTTTCAATAGATGTCCCCTAACATGTGTAAGGAACAGCCCAGACTTGCTTTGATTCTTAAATGTTTCTACAAAGACAGTGGACACAGTTACATCCTTTAGGAGGCTCACATGAGCAATGGCGTAGCTCCGTAGGCAGGCTCTTAGCTATGTCGCACTTCACTATCACTGCACTATATGTTTGTTTCAAGTAAGTCAAACATTCCCTTCAAATGATATGTAAACGAGATTCAAAGCTTTGTTTTCTGTTAAACTCAGGGTTTCTGTGGCTTTACTGGGTACAAATAGAACAAAGGTGCCTTCTTTCTTATCAGGTCAGCCACACACCTTCATACCACAGTAATGTTTGCTTCAGTGTGGACTTAAAGCATCTAGTGCCACTGGACTGGCACGGTGAGAATGCAATCATCAGCTAAATGATGGCTTTTCCATGGCAACACACCAGCTCTCTACGTCTCATACACTATGCCAGGGCTCATTTCCATGACAACGTTATCTCCACCACAAACAGAGAGCTGCTTCAACTTCAATTTAAAACCAGCCTACTGCTTCTGAATGCCTCCCTGTTCCCCTGATTTGGCCAAGAAACTGAAACAAGAGAAAGTTTGCTAATGTAATGACCGGCCTCATGTACACACACACACACAGGAACACACACACACACACACACACACACACACACACACACACACACACACACACACACACACACACACACACACACACACACACACATACACACAAAACAAAAACCCAGGTTAAGTTACAAGCCTCCCACCCCTACCACCCCTCAAGCATAAAGCACTCTCTCTACACACACACACACACACACACACCCATACACATATACACATTATACACACATTGTGACGTGTGCGTTACCTGGCCAGCAGTGATACAGTCAGTGAAGGCACTCCTTTTGGAGAAGAACGTAAGGAGCTGCTGCCAGCGAGAGGAGGAGGAGGAGGGAGCTGAGGAGGCGGGAGAGGAGGTGGAAGGGGAGGAGGTGTGGGGAGGTGCTAGCTCCTCTGAGGAGCCCCTCTTAGGTCCCGGCTTCTGTTTGACTCCTAGTCCCGCCCCTTGACCGCCGGACCCCCCGCCTACTCTGGCGCTTCGGGGGTACAGAGTGTTGTTACCGAAAATATAGTTCATCTTCTCTGCGGTCTGTTCCTCTTAGACAGACGAGTTCATGTTGTAGCGCTTCTCCACTGCTTCATCTCCAGTTTCTCTCCTCCGTCACTCTGCTCTCTCTCTCTCTCTCTCTCTCTCTCTCTCTTTCTTTCCCAAAGTGTTGTTGTCAAACACACAGTCCAGCACTCCCTCTTCTTCTGCAGTGGATTTTGTTGCTATTTTTTTTTTTTGCTAATTTGATCTCCTCTTCTCTTACTATTATCTCTTTCTTTTCTCTTCAGCTCCCTCAGGAGTAAGGAGTGAGCAGCTGGTAGATTGGGAGATGAGGAGGAGGAGCTGGAGGAGGAGTTGGAGGAGAAGGTAGAAAGTCCCGAGCAGGTAGACAGAGTCCTCGTGGAGTTGAAGCATTAGTCGTTCAATCAGGGTCGCTGTACATCCAACCAGTGGTTAATCCATCATCCCATTTGTCATTGTTGTCCATCCGTTTTTCCATCATCCCATCTTCTCTCTAGCCAGGAGAAATATCCAACATCCTCCTCTCTGGCAGTCCAAAATCTCCTTTCTTCAGCTCCTCTCTTCAAAAGAGAGTGAGGGCGAGCGTGGGCCAAGCAAACGACAGGATATGAGGATTGATTATTAGAGGGAGTTCACTCTTTCTCTCTCCACCCCACCTCTTCCTCCCTCCCTCCCTCCTGTCCAAGGAGATGACCAGTCAATCTCCCTTCTGTCACTGTGTGCGCTCCCATTAAATATGGAAGGGAGACAGAAGGGAGGGATGGATGGAAGGAGGAAGGTGGAAGGATGCAAGCGAGGAGGAGGAGGAGAGCATCTGAAGTAGGTGGATGGTTGGAAGAATCATTCTGCAACTCTTCTGTTTTCTCTCCTCCCCTCCCTCCTACATCTGTGATGTCGCTCCAAGTCTCCCTCTCTCCTCTCGTCTCTCTCGCTCAGTACAGAACATTATTCAGTCTCTCTCTCTCTCTCTCTCCCCTTTTTCTTTTAACCCACCCACGCCCACACCCACCTCCTCTCTCCCCCTCTCTCTTTTTGTCTTTCAGCAAATTGTCTTCTCCAGTCTTTTAATGGAGCTGCAACCTGAAGCCTCTCTCTCCCTCTCTCTCTAACTGTCAGATATCGTTACCGGTACAAGCCACGCCCCCAACATTCTAGACAGCCAATGACATGACAGAGCCCCCTTACTCCAAACATACACACACACACACACACACACACACAGACGCATACCCTAAAACATGATGCCTGTTGCAGGTTATGCAGGAGACCAAGTTTACCGACACAGAAGAAGAAATCGAATGCTAAGGGTGGCTAGACAGATAAGATGGAAGTGTGTATGTGTGTGTAGGTGTGCAAAGGTGTGTGTGTGAGAGTGTGTGTGTGGGAGAGACAGAGAGAGGCATAGTGAAATAAGAGAAAGACGTTCACCCAGTTTCGAAGTAACAACAATACACTCTAAAGGACGGTACCAACAGGTCTGCTACTATTATGTGTTTGTGTGTGACTGTGAGTACATGCATGAATCAGCTGGTAGTTTTTTTATCTACGTATGTGTGTGTGTGTGTTTATGTGTATGTGTGTGTGTAGAACTTCTCCTGAGGCTGATTCCAGACACTGCAGCACCAAGCGCTCCCACACACTCTCTCTCATGATCACACACACAAAAACACACACACATGCTCACACATAAGCAGACGTACACACACAACTCCAGAATGGAAAACAACAGGCTGTTGCTGGGCACTGACTGAGATGAAAGAAAAGGGGAAGACAAGAGGAGAGGAGAGGAGAGGACAGGAGAGGATGAGAGGAGAGGAGAGGAGAGGAGAGGAGAGGAGAGGAGAGGAGGGGAGAGGAGAGGAGAGGAGGGGAGAGGAGAGGAGAGGAGAGGAGAGGAGAGGAGAGACGGCTAGGCTAGCAAATGTCCTCCCAGCATCCCTAAAGCATGACTTAAAGGCCTGGAGGCTTTAGCATGCACTGGAATAGTTAGCCAGGCATGCAGCTCGGTCGATCATCGATTACAGTCTGACTAACGATGCAATTATGATCCCACTACAACAAACTAATCTGAGGCTTTTCAGCCATTTCCTAGCATCTTAGTCATAAATACAGTTAGCCTACATCCACTGATAGCCTCCCTGAGGATTAGCCAGGTGGAGCAAGACCCCTGTCACATCTTCATCCTGTGTTTCCTTGGGAACTGTCTCTATGGCAACAGCTTTCAGAGTCCTGAAATACACCTGGCACTGGCTGACTAATGTGTTGTTTATTGTGATCTTAAAAGATGTCACGGGGACTTTCTAATGTTTATTTATTTGCTTAACACGAAGAAAGCTGTCTCATGTCTGACAGGAGGAGGGTGAAAGTGATTTCCAGGGAAATGTATCTGTAGACTAGTGAAGACCCCCTGACCGAGCTGCTAAAAGAATACTGAGGCTACAGACAAAACCAGTCTTAATGTAACTAGTTACTACTAATCTTTCAGTATTTTCTCATGGAGATTGTCACAGAACAACATGGAAAGCTTTGGGTAAAATACAAGTGTTGCAGACAGCCTTTTAATTCCCATTAGCTGTGCTTAGCTAGAGAGTTTATTTTATATTGAATTACATTGTTACAATTGGCTTGTTAAATTCTTAGCCCAACAGAGAAAGCAGATAGTATGTCCCCCCCCAACAAAAAAAAAAAACACAAGAAAAACAAAACATGATGAAGTGACTAGACACACTTGTTGCTCATTGAGGGTTTACCTAAGCTAAATGCTAACATCAGGCTAACGATCATGCTAACCATGGTGATCATTTCAAAGAAAATGTGTATCGTGTTCACCCTGTTAGTTTTAATCTTGTGTTTACATTTTTGAGTTGTAACTAAAGACAAAGAACAGCTGAGGCTGAAATGAAATTTGAAACATACAGTATAAATGATCTTAATGATGGAAGCAGAGGAAAAGTTAGCTGTGCACAAAAGCTGATGTCTGTTCTACGTTTATTGGTAATCATTGCGTGGTAGAATACTAGCTAAATGTATCTTCTTTAACCATAGACTGTAAATATGAATGGACAGAGCCTGAGCCTTTGGAGTCCCATCGATAGAGGTCATCATTCTGTGAATTATGCCTCTTTCAGTCAGCCTAACCACGGGCTCTGTTACACAGCGCCTGTCTGTCAATCAGGTCAACTATGACCCTTATTGTGAACAACGCTTATCCTTCATAGAAATAAAAACGGATGAGTTACCAAAAAATGATCCCCCCATAGAGTGAGTGCCAATCGAGACATGAGGTAATTAGACGTATTTCATTTTTTGAACCAGGCTGTAAACTTTTTATTTTCTTCTGGAAAAACAGGCTTTTTTTTTGAATGGGTGTGTATCTGACTTCCAAAGCTTATGCAGCCGGCCTCAAGTGGACCCTCGACAAACTGCACGATTTTGAAGGATGAGCTTAATCTTTCCACACCGGAGGTTGCCGCTTGTCTTTAACACACTCTCTCTAAACAACACAGCTGCAGTCTGAAAACTACATGGCTGTAGATCACATCATTAATGCAACCTGCGCTCCTGATACAGCAAGGGAAAAAAACCCAATATCAATCATGCTAGCAGGGTAGGGACACAGTAAGAAGCTATCATCGTAGCTAGCATGATTTGGAAGTGGAAGCATATCATTAGCATCTGCCAGTCATTCCCTACAGTAAGTGTGTCAGCAGCTAGCCACCGTAACAAATAGCCAAATACAAGGACATGTCTGCTGACACAGCAACAATCCACTGACACATTACATTCAACCCTGCCTTTATAAGCCTCTCTCTCTAGTTCTCTCTGTCTCTCTCTCTCTCTCTCTCTCTCTCTCTCTCTCTCTCTCTCTCTCTTTCTCTCTCTCTCTCCAGTCAAATGTCAGTGAGTGAATGCCAGCTGTATTAATATTTCAGGACCAATTAAATAAAAGCACACATCATGCATGTTTAATGTTCAACTGCTGAGAAAGCCAACATTGCCCTCACATCCTCCACAGGTAGGCCAGGCTAGTGATAGCTTAGCATACAAAATGCAGTGTTCAATGATTTGCTCTTTCTCCTGCCCTGGCTGTGGTCCCACCACAAACTGACCCACAACCTACAGCATTTGAAGTCCCTGTGCATAAGGCTCGTCTGTCTAGACCTGCTGGCACAGTCACCCAGTGACAATGCATTTTGTTAGGATATAAAATATAGTAGAGACCTCATTCTTACTCAACTTACTATTAAGAGTATTTACTTATTTGTTTGGACGAGCTGTAGAAGCAGCTGTATGTTGAATACAAACACTCTTTGGTGTCCTGCCATACTGAATCAGTTCACCTTCAACTTTAAAATGGCTTTCAATGAAACCATAATAAATATCAGATCTGTGTCCCATAAAGGGAGGATGAAGCAGCTAGAAGTGCTGTAAACCAGATGCCATACAGATCTATACTGCAGTCCATTCCAGTCGTATCTAACCATTTTGGCTGCTCCTCAGCCTGTCCATTAGATCCCTTCAGTTTCTGGTAAGGCTCATTTTAAAGAGCTACATCAGGCTCCCCTGGTAAATACAGTGTATATGGAGTAGACATAAAGCACTGCAGAGCAAGTAAAGCACTGGCTACAGCACAAGGAGTTTCTCAATCAGCCAGAACAAATATTAATCCTCTTAGATCGTGTTTGTGGGTGGGCTGGCTGGCTCTATTCCTTAGCTGTGCAGTACAAATTGTTCTCAACAGTTTGATACAAGGAAACTTTTATCAATAATTTTATGGTGAAAGTAGAAAAAAAATGTGTGTTTTAATGATTAAGGAGTAGACAGACAAAGATAGAGACACGCTGTGACCACAGTGGAATGTTTAACACTTAAAGAGAGAGATATTTGTTGATGAGGACATGTTTGCAGTCAGCTCATCTTTCACAATGCTGAAGGAACAGTTGTCGGCTCTTTTTCGTTGTGCTAAATAACAATACCAATGGAGTAAATAAATAAACATATATGTTGTAATGGAATCCAATTTCACTTTTACCTATTGGTTGATGACTAAATACTGTGTAAAGAGTTTGTGATTTTGACTATTTCCATCCTGTTGTTTTTGGAGCCACATTGTTATATTTCTTGTTGCAGATCTGTTTCTCTCCATCTCTCTCTTTCAGGATATCCTTCTGTCCATCTTTTCAAGCCCAACACAGATGTGGAAGACAGCTGTTTAACATGAGTCTGGTTGTGCTTGTGGATTCTGCCTGTTAAAAAAGGAGGGGTTTTTGGCCTGGTGGTCTTTTTGCATGCCCCATGTACAGTCCTCAAATAGGGCAGCTAGATTAGAATCCAACCTGTGGCTCCTTTGGCGGATACCATTCCCCTCTCTCTCTTTGTCTCCCTGATTTCCAACTTTATCCACTGTCCTGTCTCTCTAATAAAGGCATTAAAAGCACTAAAATAAGTGGAAAGTGCCTTGAGATAACATTTGCTTCGAATTTGTTACCAAACAAAAACATATTGGTTGATTAAAGTTACTTTGTAGGCCTTTAACATTAAGCCTTAAAATAATGTTAACAGCTCTAATAAAGATTCACTCCGGTATGTTTGTCATCAAAAGGGAGAAGAGCTATAAAGACAATAAACCTTTAAAACACCAGGCTGTAATGTTGTTTAAAACTGCTGTAAGGTCGACTTGGGGCTCACTTTGTAGCCAGCCTCATGTGCAATTGTGGGAACTGCAGTTTTTGTCACTTCGGTACTGTTGTAAAAAAAGAAAAATGTTTTTAACGTGAGCGAATTAAAGAAACCATTTCAACTCTAGACACACAAGCCAGTAAAAAGAGGGGGTTTGCTTGCTATATGTACAGTAGCTGGTTTAATAAACCTCAAAGCCTTACTGACTCTTGATTTCTATTACTGTATCCACAGGAGGGGGAGAGATTCACTAGGGAGGAGTGATTTTGCTGACTGACAGCTTGGTTAAAATCCAGCAACAAATCTGCCCCCCTCTCTCTCTGTGTCTGTCTGCCTGTAATTCTCTCTTTATCCCATCTCTTGCTGCTCCCTGGCCCTCTCAGTCTTTGCTTCCTTCCTAATTATCTGCATTAGCTTAATGACTAAGAGGCACTATAGGGTCTCTGAGTGGACTGTATGTGTGTCTGGTTGTTTGTGTGCTACAGAAAAAAATGCAAGTCATTTTTAACCGTCTCTCTAGTCACTGCAGTACATATAAATTTTGTCTGAGGTGTAGTCTCAGCAAAGTCAATGATACTGCTGCAGTGGTGGCTGTTTTTTTATTAGTCAATGCTCTTAACAATAAGCCCTGCTATTTAATTTACTGACTCACTTCAATAACAACATTCAGTCATTCAGTCATGACGCCTTCTATTAACCACTTTGATGAATTCAGTTAAGTCAGATTTTTCATAAAGGAAACACACACGATTGTTTCATTCCTCTGCCTCTACTGCCTCCTGCAGTTTACAAACTGCCACTGCATCCAAACTAAATCTACCAGGGTGGATGAGAAGAGGAAACAGTTCTCTAATCTCCTCCTTTCTGTTTCTTCCTCATAAACATTATCTCTACAGACTAGTCCAACAGGGAATATGGTCAAAGACTACATAGTGGAACACTTAATATTTCATTTCTGATATGTTTTGATCTTACTTAATTCAGTATTAAGTAAAGTTGGAATTTTAAATGGGTAAAATACTTGTGTTTTTACAAACATCCTGAGCATTAGCATGCTGTGATAATGTGCTCCTGACTTACAGCATGAAGTTCAAAGGGCAACATAAGCTGTGTTTTGGTTCTGGCAAGACAAGATACGTGTGTCAGAGGTTTTTAGGGTGTATATATTTATGTAAAATTATTTAAAGAAGAGTGAGCATGCTGCAGAACAGGTTTAAAGATGCTACATGTGAAAGTGTTTAACCCTCAGGGTGGTGAGCATATCCTTAGAGGGTGCAAACAAAGCACACATTGCACATACATTGTCGTACACTTGTTGATTGTGTTGCTTCTCTTAATTAAACCCCAAAGCCTCTAACCATGATCTAAGAGGACATTAAAAAGCCTCCCTTCCTAATGCGACATTTTTAAGAATATAAATGGAAGTTATTTTTTTCCATAATTTTCACTGCTGCTGAGATCTCTGACCCTTTAGCTCCGTTTGTACAGAGGATAAGTGTCCTATAAACAATTTACTGATGCTAAAAAGCCACAAGGCACATCTAAATAGTTGTACATGAGGTGGAAGTTGTTGTAGGATGCTGTGGATTTCAACCAACAACTCCAACAGCTTCAGAAATCTTAGCCAATCTGCATAACTGTCTCAAAAACACAAAAAATAAACCCATTTCAAAAAATAAGAACTGCATGCTCATATAACGTAGGCCTCAGAGACAAAACAACGTCTAACAACCAACAACATAACACCAAAGAACACATCTAAGAGTGCATGCGACAGGCGGAGAAGCAGGGTTACCTGGTAGTAGGCGTGGCTTTGAGGATAGAGGGAGGAGAAAGGCGGGGCTGGGACTTCGTTCAGCCTCTCTCCCTCTGGATGAGGCCACGCCTCGTCATCATAGGGAACGTCAGGAGATTCTACCTACGATGTACAGACAGAGCTCAGCACCGCACAAAATACAATGTGGAGTGCAGTTGTTTTTTTTTACACAGGTTAGGATACTAGTTTTCACAACGCAAAAGGAGACAAAGCACAAGACTCTTGTCCATGCAAAGAACCAACTCTAAAGTCCCGAACCTTCATATATCAAGAGTGCATTGAAATGGTTTCTGTCTTATGAATAAAATGTTCAAACAAGTCTGTATTGATCAAACATGCGCACACCTATTGTACACATACATAATCAGTGTGTATAAATCCCTAATGTGCTTAACCAGCATGCTCGCTGAGTCTACAGATGTATTTGTCAGTAGTGTTCAGAAACGCCTCCAATATACCATGTTTGATAAGAACACAGCCCTTTTAAAACCATGTGAATAGTCTCATCCCGTCACCGAGATGATGGCAAAGAGAAGACATTCAGCGCTCTCGTCAAACACATACACTAACTCTCTGAAAATGCACTCCATGAACACATGGTTTGACAAATCTTCCAATAAGGCAGATGAGCCATGACACTACATATTAAACAGCTGCCAACATACCAATTAGGTAATACCTCTGTTTCATTATTAATCAAATGTTTTTTTTCATTTAAGGAAACTTGGAACTTGTGGATTTTCTAAAGCCTGGAGTTTTTTAAATGGTAAAATAAATGTAAAAAAGAAATAAGATTTACACTAGATATTATGTATGCATGGACTATTCAAATATTTATATGGTTTTTTGAGAAGAAACACAAAAGTGCACTTAGGAAGAAAATCCAGGGAGCGAGAAGCCGGAAATGATAGAGTGTGTGTGGGTGTGTGTGTGTGTGTGTGTGTGAGTGTGTATTTGTGTGAGAGAGAGTGAGAGAGAGACAGGGGAAGGAAGAGAAGGGAACATGTACATGGGGAGACCAAGGTGGCAGGTCCATCTGTCATACAAAAGCATGCCAGACCCGGCACCTGTGGCCATTTGGGAATGAGGAGTTCTTTAAATAGACCTGCATACCCAAACATACCAGCATGCAACAACACATAAAGGATTCTCATCACAGACTTTGTATCATCAGACAGGTGATGAGCAAATTAATATGATCTGAGTGATGATGAAGGTGGTGATGTGAGAGTGGAGATGAAGCTCACTCAGGGTGTATTGATGGCATCTAACAAGTGATGCAATCGAAATCTCTTAAGCAGTTCTCCCACATTTACTGCAAACTGATCCTGTACACTAAACATGGATACCTGTATTATATCAAGCAATAAATTCATTACTTTTTTTGCATTTAATGTAAGGAGAAACACAAAAAGAACTATGATACACAGTGAGATAAAGGCGTTAACCACAAGGTGGAGCTACACAACAGCATTTCTTCCACCACAGGGACAAAAATGAAAAAGCTTCGGTCATGTCCGAGGCTTTTTCTGGCAGACTGGACTTGGGTGAGTGAGTGACAGCTGAGGCATCACAGAGACAAATGAATGACAGCGCATAAAGACTTGGAAGTGACACACAAACACATATAGAGAGAGTACACACTGCTCAGCTCCAAACTGCCTGCAGGGTGCTGAGGGGCTCGTCGTAACTCACCCAACAAGCTACTACTGCCAGCATATGAGTGGGTTTGATAATACTCATGGTTTAAATAATACAGTAACTGAAAGTCATTCATGTCAAGATTTAGAAACGATGACATTTGAATGGAGAATGATGCAAAGCAGAAAAAAAGAGAGGGCTTAAAACTAAAATAAATATATATATATTATTTAAATGTTTTGTTTTGATGTGTTTACTGTTTTAAAATCACTGCCAATCTTTTGTGTTGTGAAAAAAACTGAGGTTTATATCGGGGAAATGACGGAGAATCTGCAGGAGAAACCTTCTTTACTGCTATGTAATTTAAAGTGGTAGTAAGTCATTTCATGTTCCTAATTTGCATTTTCTCCTGCTGTTGAAATGACTACATACCATTATTATATGAAACCAGACACCAATAAAACCTACAATTCAGCGAGGAGTAATGTGAAAATAAGAGTTAACGAAAGATAGCGGACTTAATGCAGCGTAATGAGGTGTGTGTTGTTCAGTGTGTGCACATGCAGAGGGGAAACCAGTGTGTGATTGGATGGGAATATGGGAAAAAGGTTTTTTTTTTTGTGTGTGTGGTCAGAGCAGTGAGAGCACAGTGATGCAAGCAGTAATCTGCAGACAGATACAGCCCAATCAAGCAAAATAAAAAGATTTCCAGGCTAAAGCTGAGCGACTATGAGTGTGTGTGAGCGAGAGATAGAGGGGGAAAAAGAAAGAGACAAAGAGAGAGAGAGAGAGAGAGGGTGAGCCAGACGGACGCAGACTGAGTGCAGAACAGAGATAGGAATGGGCCTCATTACTAAGAAATGGGACAAGCGTTCGACTGAATCCCTGCATGCACACCATTCTGCAAAAGTATTCTCCTGATACAAAGAAAGGCTCTGAGCATGAAAGCAATTTCAGGACAGTATCCTTGACTTCTAAGTACTTTTATAAAGGGCCTGTCTAATTCTGGAGCTGTATTGAAAGAGGTCCCGCCACTTCTGTCAGCACTTAAACTAATAAAAAGGAGGTGTCACTGCCACCTTGAAAAGCACCATGCATGCACAGCCATCAAAGACAGAAGCTTGGACTTGTTTGGAGACAGAAGTCTGAATAAATCACTTCACAGGAGACTTAAAGTATAACACTGAGTTTAGCTAGATACAGACATGTCATCTTTTCAGGACCTATGACCAGTTTCATTTCATCGTGTCTTCATTATAATTTTGCGTGTTAGCTAGCTAAAAAAACATTTAGTCGTTTAATTCAAATATATAAAGTTTGTAATCAAATTATTTACCTTAGCGTAGCATTCAAAGAGAAAATACAAAACATAACCATGGCAACCATGTCAACAAGAAGTTAATATCACATGATACTACTTTGAAATAGAAATTGCATTTCATGGGTGTATTACCGGCCAGATAACTTTATATAATAGACATAGTCCATTTTCAACGTTGACATACAGAGATTGTAAATGAACATACTGTATCTGGCAAATTCTTCATGAAATTTTCCGTGAAATGATGAAAATTTGAGTGATGAACACATTTCACGTTTTTTGTGACAATTTCAGTTATATGACATAATCTGAACAATAACTTGAAGCATGCCTGTGGTTGTGATGGTCATTCAGGCACTTAATGAAGGTGGAAAAACACTCTTTTAAAATACAGAAAAGCACAACAACCACTTCTTCTCGGCTGATACTACTGCCTCATATAATTATCTGTTTATGGCAGCTGATTCTGATAAGAAAATATTATTAATCATTAGCTTTCATCTGACAGCGTACGGGGCCAATGGTCAATATCTCAGGGCGTCCTGCACCAGTGATAAACCAAATAACCAAAACGTTTTGGCATAGACATTTCTTCAGTCCAAGTGTTGTTGTGTTTTTTACAGTGCAGCACGACTTCAGATGCAAGAGTGAAGATTGAGTTGAGACATGGTGTATACGACCAGATTGGATTTATATCCAGACATGTGTTCATAGAGAATAACTAAATTTGATGTAATTGTCATACGCTGACAGCTGCACAGCATTTGAACTATTCTGGGATTGCATTACGGACAGTAGTTCAGCCATTTTTGCTCTCTAAACATATTATTTTCTTGCTGACTACCTTTCCTTAACCCACTGAATTTGTCTTTCTGTGAAACTGTCCAAAAACCTTTCGAAATCTCAGTCCTTGCTTGTTCCTTCTCACAGCATTTTTAGAATCAAGTCAGAGCTTGTGCTGCAGAGCAATTTATCTGATGTCTTCATCTTTTATTTACTTCAGCATCTTTTTCTGCACTATGGTGTAAAGGAAAAATCTAAGTTAGAAACTGGTAACATGGAAGCCAACACAATATAACTCTCAACCTGGATACACAGCATGTCTAGTTACATGTAGACCTCATCAACAGTGACTTAAAGGCTGAGAAACGAAGCGTTTATTACAGTATTTTTTTAACCAATGACCACAATCTCTCCCTTTTCTTAACCAAAGAGCTTTTGATGCCATTACATAACCACATGAGGGATTCTTTCTCTCTGGTGTGAAAGTAATGCGTCTTGCACGTAACCATCAAACATATCTCATGCTAAACTTACGTTTCCCTCTAAATAAAACTGTCAAAACACAATAGTGATATTCATGCAGGAGTGACATTTGATCTGAGCTCACTCCAGATTGATTTACAGAGATAACAAATTGAAACAAAGCCGTAATTTGTAACACTCTTCTGCTGCTGGTAAAAGGATGTTTACAATATTAATAATTTGTAAACATGGCAGGAAAACTTTGCCTTCTTTTCCATTATGATGAAAACTGTAACTAAAGTTCAATAATGTATGAGTAGGCTTTAAAAATGTATGAGCTCAAACATGATTCAACAAGCTTTTTGGGCTGAACAATAAAATCCACTAAAGGTTTCATAGAACAGCAGCAATATCAGGCCCAAGCACACCAGAGTCACTTTGACATGTGAATGACAGACACACACAATGCGCCCTGAGCCATGTGTGTGTGTGTGTGTGTGTGTGTGTGTGTGTGTGTGTGTGTGTGTTTCCAAAACACAGACGGACAGGTAGACAGCACATGTGATAGGGAACAGATTGACATGTAAGTATAACAGACAGGCAACATGTGTGTTTGGCTGATGTTTTTGTGTACTGATGTAGAGCTGAATTCACAGAGGCAGTCGGTTACCTGAGCGGGTGTGATGTGTGTGTGCGTGACGTATCCGTGAACGTGTTGAATATGAGACAGCTGCCGCTCCGCCACCTGCACCAGCTCTGCGCCCCGCAGGTCACTGTGACGGCCCAGAGATCCGTCCCTCCCAAGCGATCGGTCCCTTTCCCTCTCCATTGTCCCGATGTAGCCTCCTCCCTCTCTCCTCCATGTTGACCCCTCCCTCCCGAAAGTCCCTCCATCCCTCCCGAAAGTCCCTCCGTCCCTCCCGAAAGTCCCTCCGTCCCTCCCCGAAGTTCCTCCATCCCTCCCGAAAGTCCCTCCATCCCTCCCCAAACTTCCTCCATCCCTCCCGAAAGTCCCTCCGTCCCTCCCCGAAGTTCCTCCATCCCTCCCGAAAGTCCCTCCATCCCTCCCCAAAGTCCCTCCGTCCCTCCCCAAAGTCCCTCCATCCCTCCCCAAAGTCCCTCCATCTCTCCCCAGGGTCCCTCCATCCCTCAGCTCTCTGGCTACTCCCATTGGGTGCTGAAGGCAGTGGTGTTGGTGGAGTCTTGGGGCACCTGGTGACGCCCCTTCTTCTTCTTGACACCGATACTTCTACAAGTTGAAAGAAGGAGGGGGAAGAAGGCGAGGAGAGGAAGCCGGATGGTAAACAAGTAAAGGAAATGTCAAGGAAAAAGAGGACAGACATGGTTGGGAAGCAGCGGGAAAGAACACAAAGAAGAAAGAGCTTAGTTCAGAGGAAGAAAAAGATTCAGTCAGGCTGGAAAGAAGAAGGGATTAGTGCATATCTGCAAAGAAACATGAAAGAGCACAGGCATGTATGCACATGTATGAGTGTGTTTGCATGTATGCATGTGAAATGAGATGTTTTTATCATCCACATTCTGTCAGTAAGCACCGTGCTCACAGCCAGCATGGAGGTCATTTTTTCCGGAGCTTTCTGCTTCATACATACTGTATGTGAACGCACACAAACACACTTGAATAATACAAACAAACACACACATTGGACTTGACAAGTTGTGGGGCAAAATGAGAAGCACAACTGAATTAGGACAGTGAGCGAGAGACAAGCCTTCCTCTGGGATTCTCCTCTTCGTCTAGCTTTGCCTTCATCATTTTTTCCTTCTCTCTTCCACATCTCTCACTCGCTCTACAGTAAGTCTCGGTGTTTTCCTCTCGCTCTCGTCTCGTTCCCCGTTCCCACGCGCTGTCCCTCGCTTCTCTTCATCTTTTAAAAAACATTCTCTAATGCTTTTTTCTGCTTTACTGGACAGAGAGTACAGTGGTGAGAGTCAGTGAAGCTGAGAACGGGAGGGACAAAGAGTTCCGAAGTTTATTTTTGAATAAATCATTGTTTCATGGTGTGCAAGGACGACCCTGAATGTAACATTAAAATGCAAAGGGACACGCACTCCTTCCAGGAAGCGCAATGACAAGGTGAATCCAAGTAAAATCCCTCATCCCTCATTCATGTGCCCTTTTAAATGTGTTCCAATTATCTGATAAAGAGCAACAGACACGTTTGAAGAGGATTTTTAAAGCCTCCAGACAAATGAGATTCTTTGATCATATCAACACTGAGATAACAGCGTAATTTCGGCTAAGGCACACAGCTAATAAAAAGCATATAGTCACGTTACAACCAATCTCAGTGCAGTATAGACTCTCTGTCAAAGTAATGCAGGTATTGGACCAATGGCTTGTCTTGGGTCTAATGTTAAAGGGACATTTAACACCTAATGCAAGTGAGGGTATGCCCTGTGCGAAAAGCCTGTTTAAAGGATTTGGAGCACTATAGCGTGGAAAGGTTAATAGGCTGCTAGCTGCATGTTAGCCTCATTTAAGAGGTGAACACTGACATGGAGAGCTGCAAGAGTTGAGAGGCTTTTTACGCCAAAATAACAGAGACTGTATGGAGGATGCAGCCACTGAATTTACACATTTGTTTGTGGAGAACCATTTTTAAGTCTCAAGTTTGCCCCCCCCCAACGGCCCCCCCTGAAGGATCTTAAAGATTTTTAAGATTTATTTTTGGGCTTTTTGGGTCTTTATTGTAGAGATAGGTTAGTGTATAGAGTCGGAAATCAGGGAATGAAGTCATTTAAGGATACCTTTCCGATAGAAAAGGACAGCTGTCATTAAAAGTAACACATGAACACCAATTTACAAAATAAACATCACGCTGTAGAAAAGAAGACTTGAATCTGGCAAATCAGGCTGAAACAAGAGAGAAATAGAGTTCCTTACCAAACTTTCAACAACTGGGCTTCTTTTGCTGTGTTTACGTTTTACTGGTTTAATGTACTTTCATACTCATACTTTGTTGGCTATAACCAAGGTTCTGTGTTTGGTGTATTAAGTTATGCAAAATATATACAAACCTAGTGATATTAAAACAAGCGCTTTAGCAAAAATGGGGGAAAAAGTCAGGGAGAAAGTGTTATAATGGGATTCTTTTTTTTTTGCCATCATCCAATTGGGGACGTTCATCTTTTTTTCTTTCAGTTTGAACAATTTTTTGTTGTTAAAACATTTCAATGTGTGCTCTTCTTTCTTTTCTTTTTTTTTTTAAATCTATTGCATTCAGAGTTATCAGAGAGTGATGTCAGTTGGACCTTTCCTGGATTTAGTGAGTCTCTCTCCAGTCTGTGTCTATTCACATTATCTATTATTATATTATTATTATTATTATTATTATTATTATTATTATCACATTATTATAAGCACAACGATATGGGACACAAAACTGATGATGCTCCTGTACTCAATCTTTAGAAGTAAGAAATGTAATCCAATTGAGCCTGATGCATTGAACACAGTGACATTTCTGAAATGTAATCTTTATGCAGCAGGCCCTGAGATCTAATATGTTTTGTTGACTGTATAATCTCAGGAAAACCTACTGGCTACTGAGATTTTCATTTCATTTTGACAAACAATAATTACATTATACTTGTCCATTTGTTTTTGGTCATGAACCGGTGAAAAAGATGCTAAAGGAGAAGGGACATCCAGAGAGGAAGAGTCTTTTTTTCTTCCTTCACACAAATGAGAAATGTATGATATAGTATGTTAGGAAATGTACTTTTCATCAACATCCACTGCATTGTCTAGCATGATTTGTGGGCCATACAAAGGCTGCAGGTCATGCCAGAAAGGCAGCCTTTCTGAACTGGAGTACAAGTCCGCTATCACACAGAAACAGCCTGCAGCAACAGAGAAGAGATGGATGTACTCCCCCTGCAGAGAGCCACACAGCCACACAGTCAGTCCATTTAAAATGACATTTGACCTATTGGCATGTCATCTCTGTAGGTAGCCAACAGAAGCCGACCTTCCTGCAATCACAAGCCCACTGTGGGGACTGGTACAAGGTGTTCTATTTCATAAAGGTTACCGGGGTTAGAAGTGGCCTCAGGTCAGGGTTAGGGGTTCAGATAAAGGTCAGATATGTGCCATCATGGTGACAGGATTGGCAGGCTTACAGGGAATGGATGAAAGTCAATATGTCCTATTTAACTACTTATATTTAACTACAAAAACCAGAGTGCCTGTGTGATTTCTCATTCAGCTCCCTCCTGTTTCTCTGAATCAGTAACTACACAGCCTGCAGTCTTAATTAAACCTCCTTCCCAAGAGAGACATTTAGACGTTTTGTTCTCAGGCCCAGACTGTTGAAAAACATTTCTATTGGTATTTTCCCCGCCATGAGTATTTATGTGAAAGGATGTAATGTAATGTTCCCAAATGTGTGCTTTAAAACAAATGTAAGAATGGGTGTTGTGGTGTTGCCCGTTTTAGCCTCCTATGTCTTCTAGTGTAACTAAAGGTTTAAATCTATCAATCACTTGTTATATTTATATTAAGAACAATTCTATGGTTATAATTATATAAATAGTGATAATTAGTCCACAATTCCTTCGGACAACATTTTTTTCTGTTGTTGTATTTTTTTTGCTTCTGATGTTGTCTGTGTATCCATTTGAAAACAGCCTACAGTATGACCTCAATCAGGAGTAGAATGCCTTCATTGAATGGCAAAAACAAGGTTTGTGGTTCAGAGTGGAAATGTTAGACGCAGCATTTTTCCATATTAATAAGTCAGCATACCATCAAAATGATGTTGAAGCTATTCTTGATAGCTTCAACATTTTATCGACTATATATTGACAAGAGGCTTCTCAGAACAAGCCCAATGAAACATTAAAGCTCTGCCACAACATTTTGACCACGCCGCAGCTGACTTTTATCCTGGTCAGCAACAAGATGCTAAATCTGTTCTCAGATGTGTGTTTTGGGGCAGAGAGTGGGCGGCTGCCTCACACAGGAGAGCACTTCTGAGATCAGCTAATTTCTGTGAATTCAAATCGACGCGTGTCCATGTGTGTGTGTGTGTGTGTGTGTGTGTGTGTGTGTGTGTGTGTGTGTTAGTGTGTGTTCTCCTCCCTCTGCTTCCCTTGCTGCATACGTTTAACTCATTTACACTGATTGGGAATAAACACTGCCCTGACAATAATGAACTGATCTGAACCCAGCTCATGACCTTCAGCACATTTCCATTTCCCCCCCGCCTCGCGCTCTGATCTTTTTCATTCACCGTTGGCCCGCTCATTAGTTCTCACAAACGCCCCACAACAATCTTGGAAGCTGCAGTTGAACAGCCAGGCACTAAGACCCTGCAGAGGCCCTGGCTCAGACCGTTGTCACAACACTGCTGCTACTGCCCTCTGCAATCATACACACACACACATAGTCAGCTAAAATCCTATATTAGGCTTCTGATTCTCACATGGCACAAGAACAACCCTGAATCAAGCGATGCATGAATGAACAGAGACACCAAATATGTCTGTTTCTACATCAAAGTGTGTGTGTGTGTGTTTCTGCTTGCTTGACTAGAAGGAGCATTCCCTAATCAGGACTGTGCCTGCAGATAGCCTTGTGAACACAAACACACACACACACACACACACACACACACAGAGAGAGACACAAAAACACACAGCGTGCACACTGTTGCTGTCGTGTTAGTGTGTCAGCCAGTCTTGCGTAGCCACAGAAACGTGACTAGATTGGGAGCAGATTCAGCATCCTTGTACATGTCTGTGTGGTTCATTTATATCTGTAAGTGTGTGTGTGTGTGTGTGTCAGAGCACAGCCAGGCGTTAGTCACGCTTGGTAAGATATGAAAGAGCAGGGGATCCTCTGCCGTAAGGGACTTCTCACACACACACGTGCCTCGGTCTCTCTCTGTCTCTCTCTGTATCTTTTCATTCTCTCACATCACGCACTCTCTCATGCTTTATTGGCATGGAGTACAAAAGTACTCATCGCCAAAGACAGATTCTGAGACAACAGCTGATGACCAGATTTATTTAGCCACAATGACAACGTGACATTAACCATGCTTTAATAACATGGTGATAATGTGTTTGTTTACTGTACAGTATGTGCTTAAAGTGCATGTTCTCTCCCCACATTTACTCTCCTGGTACTATGAATCAATTTTGTCATTGGTTGCCTTGAATACTGGATCCTATTTGACAGGAAAGTGTCAATTAATTCCTGAAAATTGACACGTGTACAGCTTTTCTAGTCTGTTCATGGTTCTTAAAAATACCAATGGCTTCAAAGCATCAGAATGAGAAACCAAAAGAACAGGGACACAGCTTCATTTATAGACAATGACATGTTAAATTAGTGGTATTGTTGTTCTTAATCCTATTGGTACCGTAAAGCACTGTAAAGTGTATAACTGTGCAGACAGGTGGGAGTTGTTTCTGGATTTGACTTGGAGGTGACTGTAGGACGGTCACTATGGGAAAACCAAGTATCACCAGACATACAAAAGACGTGAGAGTAATTCAAAGCGTTTATATTCAAAATTCAAAATTGTTATAACAATTTTCATAAATCGTCAAAAAGCTGGGCTTGGCATCTTTTAAGAAACCAGCTGGAGTAAACTTGAACTCAAAGCATCAAACTTGAAGCTATACTTTGTGGATGAGTCCACAAAGAATGGTTAGGAAGTAAAGCACAGTGCCTTGTTGTGATTGTTAACGATGTAAAGCAAACTTTCTCTGCCATTGCCATTTTCATGTCATGTTGCACGGCTTTTGTGCCCACTGAACCTCTGCAAGTGGAAAAAAGACACTGTCTAATTCACAAAACTCACGCTTTCCTAACTACAATGCCAAACAAGCAGCGTCTCTTTGAGTTGGTAAAAATGTGTTAAAATGATCCATTATTCAGTCATTCAGACAAAAATATGGCCCATTTGTAAATGAGCCTCATTGCAAATAAAGCGTGTAATTCACTAACAGCCACATGAAGTCAGAGAGGATAGAAAGAACCCCGCCTGTTGACACTATGGTAACTGTGCTGTAGAATTTATAAAGAGATGCCACACACAATTTCCAGTGATCAGGAAAACAACGCCAACTATGCATGACTTTTGTTGTATATAAAGTCTGTAAATATTACTTAGACTTTATTATTATTGATATAATCAGGGGTTAAACCATGTTGGGGCTGTCAGCAGCTCAGTCAGACGCAAAACAAGAGCAAACTGAACGGAGCAGGACAGCTTTTTGTACCGTGGGACGGAGCAGATATGGAGGAGCAAATGATGCACAGTTTTTGGCAGGTACAATCCATTCTTAGTCAATCAGACCCTGAGTGTATTGAAGAGGGCACACAGGGAGGGAGGTATTCAAGAAGGTGCTTCGGGACAGGTAAGCATGAAATGAAATGACTCGCCAGGAATACTACAGGCCTGCAACAGCAAATAACACCACATTTCTATTTTTTATTTTCCAGTGAATTTGATTTATTGATCACAGTTGGTTAATCAGCAGAATATCAATTAAAAAATGCTGCTGATTTTTAATTATAACTAATATATAGCTTTGACTAAGTTAAGGAGGTGCAGAAGTCTTTCAACTTTGAGAGGGGACAACCCCCTTGACTGAATTCTAACGAAGACTTTGGTCAGTAAAGTGCCATCAGTAGAAGTACACAGACCTGAGCAGAAATAGGGGGGACAGATTCATCTATTTTGAATGTGTTCATATGTCTGACCTAGTTAAGGTGTGTTTGATTTATCTTGTGAGGCACTTAAACAGCCTCAGCGTCACTCAAAGAGAACATATAGTTCACCATCATGTGCATTCACTGAACACATTTAACTGTATCACTGTTAGTTTAGAACTGAACTTACTTTTAGGTGCTTACTATTCCAGCCCATCTGAAGCCCTTTTACTGTATGTACACTAATGAACATCACGTCCCACCCGTCACTGATATTAAGTCAGGATAGTGGGCTGTGCATAACGCAGCGAAAATACAAACACTTCATTACACACTGTACGTTATAGTTTAGTTTCTTTAGTTTCCAGGAACACTGCCTGCTGAAACAGCACAAGGAGAAATGGAGACATTCTCAAGAGATTGTGGAGGTGCACTACTTCACCCACAAAACTGTCCAATTAGTGTGAGAGATATGAAGTAAAATATAAACAAGCTACAAATATGATGTTCAGCAAATTCAAGGACACTGAAATGGTTTCCCTGTGCTCACAGACGGTTACAAATACTGAGTAGGGCTTAAGTTGAATTCTTAGTTGCACTCACATCATTATACTGTGTATGGAAAATATACACAGATAAAGCTGTCTCTCTAACCAGTCAAGACAGATATACTGACTACCTTACTAATAAATCCTTTACAGAAATGTATGGCAACTTATTTCATGGTTGTCAACCAATTTATAAATCATTGCAGCTCTAGTTTTGAAAATTTAAAAATGACACTGATGAAAAGATGCAGCAAAAAAAGTGAACTAGGTGTACACAGGTGCATGAGAAAAAAGCCTTGCCTCGACTCAAGCCATGTCTGAACAGTGGAAATATAAATAATAGAGACGGAGCACTGTCCCTTTCAACACGCAACTGACGGAAGTCTGCAAATGGAAGATGGCAGCTGACCAACACGACCATCTCCCAATTTTTTTTGTTTTTCATCTGCACACTAAAGAGCCCTGAGCAACTTCTTCTTATCCCGAGGACACACTCACTCGCTCCCCTCTCCATTTTAACATGTAGAGGACAAAAGCAGGGCTCCTGATGTCTCACACACTCATGCTGACTCTCTCTCTCCCCCTCGCCGTCGCTCCAGCATAGCAGTTGTCTCTCGGCTTGCCTCTATCTAACAGGCTGTCATAGTGAAGTGATCTAATAGGACAGAAGTGAAGTCCACACACTTCATTATGGCCTAACTGCTGAACTGGACATCAGCAGAGCCATGAATGCACACATACACAGTCCAATGGTCCCACAGGATCGTCTAATATTACAGTGCTGGGCATGAATTTATGAGGGTAATAGACTGCCCGTCTCTCTGTTTGAACCTCTTTTGATTCACACAGTGAAGTCAAATTTGTTTTATGCCTGCTACAGAAACATATTGAACTTAGTAGACAAACTCTACAAGAAAAAAAAAATGTCTACAAATATTTATGACATTTTTTCTCCTGTGTGTCTCACCATCTCTCTCATCTCCCTGCATTATTCAGTAGAGTTTAAAGACCCCTTTATGGAGCCATATTTTGCTAAGCTGTCTGTTTATTGGATATTCAAAGCTGCAGCACGGTGTAAAAACAGTTCCTTCACATCACGACTCCTTAAGCGCTTTGGATGGACCTTTTAATATTTCATGTGTTGATTTTCCACTCAACAGTTTCTGAGTACTTAACAAGATGATGATTCCCAATTTTAGCTAAAGCTCGTTCACTCAACATAGCCTGACGTTACGTAACAAGCGAGCACACTCGTAAGGGATACGGGGGATAATTATTTAATAATGTGGCTTGGATGATAAGCTCTGCAACATTTTTCATTTTCATGGAGCGATAGCTGGGAATTTAAGGCTTCCCCTACAAGCTGAAATGGATTCAACAGGGGGAAGAAGGTATTCATCCTTTGGCTGTGTGAAGAAAAGCACAGCCCCAACACATAAATAGGAAGTGCTACTCGCCTACTCCATCCACTGCCCCACTGTGCAACAATCCACTGAGCTAGACGGCTAACTTGGATGGAAATAAATGCACATGGAGGTACTTTGCCAAAATGTTAACCCTCAGTTATTTTTTCCTGAATTCATAAAACAGGCCCTCATTTTTATTTTATGTATGTATTTTTTGGGGCCATTTTTGCCTTCATTGGATTCGACAGCTGAAGAGAGACAGGAAATGTTGGGAGGAGAGAGTGGGGATAACATGCAGCAAAGGACAGAGGTCAGATTTAAACCCAAGGAGGCTGCAATGAGGACTATTGCCCCTGTACATGGATCAATGGTACAATTTGAATGAAATTATTTAGTGATTCAACTTCAAACTTAAGCATTTGGTGACTGAACAGGCAAAATATCAGAAGTGATGGAACTAAAATCCAAAATATGATGATCAGTTGTATTTTCTGATTTCTTTGTAAACTGAATATCATTGGCTCTTGCACAAATGATAGTTAAAAGAAGACAGTTGATAAAGTCATCTTAGACTTTTTGGCATTTTTCATTATTTTACATTATTCTGATGAACTCAGTTATAAATATTTTATGACAGTAGTAACAGACAAATTAGTAAAAAAGTCAACAGACACAGCTCAGAGCAAGCAACAAGTTCTTATTTCAAAACTCTAAAAGGAAATGAAAACAAATCTGATTATTGTATAAAGCTTTTTATATTCAAAATAAATTAACTTCTCTTTTATTTTACAATTTGTGTGATATTTACCGAAAGTATTTCTTAGTTTTCAGTGTCGATTTCAAATGAACGAGGCGTCAGATAACTTAGCTTATGACTGAATATGTTTGTTAGTTATATGCAGAAGATTTTGTTGTTTGAATGCAGAAATCAGAACACGTAACCTCTTTTTTCTCTTCTGGTCAATACCGCTCTAACACACGCGCGCACACACACACACACACACACACACACACACACACACACACACACACACACACACACACACACACACACACACACACACACACACACACACACACACACACACACACACACACACACACACACACACACACACACACACACACACACACACACACACACACACACACACACACACACACAGAAAAAGCTCTCTCTCCTGCCGGCTACGAACTCTCACCTTAGTTTACCTCAACCCAGAGTCCCCTGACAAGCTTAGTCATTACCTCTTTACTTCTCTCTCAGCACATTTTGCCCCAGTCAGTGTCTCTCTCTCACTGTCCGTTACTTTACCTCTCCCCCCCAGCATGCCTGTCCCACTCTTTCTCTCTCTCTCTCTCTCTCTCTTTCTCACTGGTACACACACACAAACACACAAAAGCTCACTACCTACCTTGCATCCAAACATCAAAGATATGGTGTTGTTGGTGCATGCTACTTTGCAGTGGCACAACATGTGGCTAATGTTAGCTAGCGGGTCCCGCGCTGGGGGGGCATCCTAGTCTTCACACACACATTTCACACTCACACTCACACACATCCACACACACACACAAACACATGCACATGCATGTGTTCCATCAACCGCGCTCCATGCTGTCCCACAGTTAACCCCACTCGGTTGGCCCTCCACAGCCCCCCAATGCCCCCCCCACCCCCCACCGCCAGGCTACGGTCCTCAGCTGTGACAGGCCGGCGTCCCCTCTCTCTCACTCTTCATCGCTCTCATCCTCATCCCCATCATCATCTTCATCTGTGTAATCCTCATAGCTGGTCAGGACGCAGCGAGCATCATGGTCAGTGTGTGCATGTTATCAGTGTGTGTGGCACATGTGTTCAGTATGTTTTTGTTTTTGTTGTCAGCATGTGTAGGTCAGTCTGTGTGTGTGTGTGTGTGTGTGTGTGTGTGTGTGTGTGTGTGTGTGTGTGTGTGTGTGTGTGTGTGTGTGTGAGTGTGTGTGCATGTAAGTGTGTGTCAGTCTGGATGTAGTCCCTCTTGTCTTCCTGTGCAGCAGCAGTCCCAGTCCTCTACCTCCTCTCTCTCTCTCTATCTGTGTGAGTGTGTGCCTCTCTCTGTCCTATCGCTCCTGTTCTGTGTGTGCCTCTCTCTCTCTCCCTCTATCTCTGGCTTTCTCGCTCTCCCTCGCTTCGCTCCACTGCCTCCCTTGGCCCGCCTCTCTCAACAGCGAGATCAATGAGAGTCGGAAAGAAAGGAAGAGACAGAGAACGAGAGATCTGCTCATGGAGGTGCAGGGGGGATTAAAAATGTGTCCTCTCCCCATCTCTTTCTCTCTCTCTCTGTGGTTTACCTGCAGCAGTGATGCTCTGCCTTGTACAGTCCTAAACCAGTAAACAAACACACACACACACACACACACACACACACACACACACACACACACACACACACACACACACACACACACACACACACACACACACACACACACACACACACAGAGAAAGATAAAAAGCCAAGAGGAGGGGGGTAAGGGTAACATTATCATACGGGCTGGTGAAGATTGAATCAACCAAATAAAACATTGTTTGAGAGAGACAGGAGTAGAGATGCATAAAGAATGAATGAGTAAGGGCAGAGATAATGTTGTTACATCACCCAGAGTCACCAGCCATGATCTCCCAAAACACACACACACACACACACATTACTAGGGTGACTTGTTCAATTGACTTTTATTCACAGCATCGTTTTTGTGCTGGCAGCGGGACGGCATTCTGGCAGTGTGCCATTTAAAGATATAATCTCCAACATTTTCAGGTCAATAAATAAATGAAATATTAGGTCACTCTATTTTTCCAATTGAGTTAGCATGAGGGCCATTAAGCCTACAGGTCACTCACAAAAGCCCCTGCAGCTGCAGATGTATTTGTTCCTTTGTTTTTAAGAAACAGGGTGTAAAGTCTACAATCCCAGAAAAGATTCAAACTGACTTCCGTCAACCCTTAGAAGTTGGTCAGGGAGAAAGAGTAGGTGCAAATCCCAAAATAGAAATGGAATATTACGCTCAGGTGGACAACAGTGAAACTCATCAGCAAAGATGCTGTTTAGAGTGAGGTCCAAAATCACACCTGCAATTACAGATCATCTCCAAAGGCATGTGAACTGGACGCCTGACCAAGAGAGAGTCAGAGGCACTGCAAAAACAACATCTGCAATATCTCAGTTACACCTGCACTTGACACAATTTAAACATGAAGATACACTACACATAGACTACACCAGGCACACGAGTAGCAGTTACCGTCCCTGTTGAAAGATTTGCCTGGTTTGCCGAATTGTGGGAATAAGCATGGCTTAAAGGGATAGTTTAAGCCCTTTGAAGTTTGAGTTGTACCATATTAGGTCCTCAATAATAATAAATGTATTGTACATTGCACTGCACTCTCAGTTGAAAACAGTTTAACTTTTGGAATACCGGCGCACTCCTATTTCACTTCTACCACACGGACTAATCAAGAAGAGGCAGGACTTCTGATATCAGCTGCTTTGTTAAGAACTTCACAATGCATATTTTGTTAATTGACTAATCATTATGTACTTTCTGTTTTTTTCCCCCATTGATCTATTATGTTTGTTTTTTTGTTTTGCTTTTTAAGTGCAATAAAATGAATTAAAATTAAACAAGACTATGGGGGAAGAAACTAATCTCACACGTCTGTTTTCCAGGTCTCCGGGATATGATTAATTTACATTGTTTTCTTGGTGACACTTCATTGAATAGAAAATATTAAACGCAATAAAAAATTAAAAGCAAAAAAAAAAAAGCCATAAATGGACACAGGCCCTAAATCCACATCCCTGTCACTGATAAGTCGTTTTGCCTCCTGTTCATCTGGGATTAACGTGATGTGTAATACAAGGACTACCAGCTCATTTTTCCTTGCTAGACCTAGGTGATTATCCAGGAAGGATAGCAAGCACCAATCAATAAAATACTCAGAGAGCGAATATTCAGCATCATTACAACAAAAATCTCAAGGTTAACAGTATAGAGACAAAGTTTACATGGAAAAGTAGTCGGCAGGTACGTGTCCTTGTCCAACTTATAGTTGCTTAATGTTGCGGCAAAGTTGAGCCAAGGTCGATTTTTTGCAGGACAACCCTTCATGTTATTCTTACCTGAGCCCTCTGTGTTGACACCCCTACTGTGTCCCCAGACCAGTCTAATTAAAATGGATGAGAGGACTGCAGCATTTTCAGATTGTCTGAACAAGGCCCTAGGTGAAAGTTACTGGCTAGTCGCTCTATCAGGGTATTAGTAGTGATTTCACTTTGTGTACAAAACTGTAACTACACAGCAGCCAATGAGCACTTAACCAGCTGACCTCATAGACACTGATAAGACTATTTCACAGCTGGCTGCTTCTAAACTAGTGACTCAACTCCACTATCAATTTATATCTTACTCTTTTTATTTTTGCATATTTGCATTACTTGAGCCCCTTTCACAAGATCCCACCAGTTTCACACCTGCCATAGGATATATATTTTTTATCAGCCCCTCACATTCCCTTGCAGTGAATACTCCTGAATATTACCTGCTGCATTCAAACATCGGCTCACCCTGACTTCTTGCAGAAATGCAACTAGGAGGTTGGCAGGAAAAAGTCCCAAACTGAAACAGGAATGAAAATTTTAACTGTTTGCATTATCTCATACGTGCAGCCACTGAAAATGTTGGGAAACATTTCATATATGCAGTTCATGTGTGAAAGGGGCAATTCACTAACACATGCTACTGTTTAATGTAATGGCTTTTTAAAACTCTTATTTAGAAAGGTTCTTGCCGTTTTAAATAACCCAACTCCCCCTGGTTTTCACAGTGTACATTTTATGTTGTTACTAGCATGTGTGACACAAAACACTTTGTAACCACAACAGAGACAGAATAAATCTCCCTTTATGTAAATCAGTTCCCATATGCTACCTAATTGAACTGTCAATAAACTTCAACATTCCACAGATTTCTAATATCTAACAAAAGTTGAAGCACAACAACACACAATTTGGCATTGTCTCTAAGGTATGTACCCATTTTTGATGTGAGATTTAGGGCTGGAGAGCAAAGGAGAGGAAAGTAGAGGAGAGGATTTAGGGGAGGATAAAGGGCAGAGGAAGTCAAACAAGTCAAAGCGCACTCCACAGCCGAGCCTGTTGATGCTGACGGCTGGGCCATCTGGACCATCACACACACAGACACACAGGCCCAAACACACACACACAGTGGTCTCTCTGTGGCCGTCTCTGTCATCTCACCTCGACTGGAAAACAAACAACGCAGCATGAGAGAGAAGAAGACAGAGAGGGGGGAAGCGATATGTGAGGAAGCAGATGATGAGGTAAGGGAAACAGAATTACAGAGGGTGATTTTGAGGTCACAGATGGGGAATAGGCAGGGGGACTAGCCAGAGGTTTCCATATTTCATATGTGAGCTGATGAAGTAATCAATCCATAAGCCAAGACCATACCTAACGTTACACTGAAAGCTGCAATCAGTAATAAGGAATTCATTTTAGAGGGATTTTAAAATTCTAAACAGATCAAAGATGCACCGATAAAAAGCTGGAGGAGCCAATTAAGTCTTGATGTTGATGCAGGTAGACAAGTCACATAAATAATGCAATGACATGAAAGATATTCTGAGACGAGAGAGGGACTTCAATCTTCAAAAAAAAAAAAAAAACTACTATGAATAAACTTAAAAGTAAAAATATATTATATGGAAATTATAATATAATATTATAAAAGCATACGTTAAAAAGTAATGTAAAAAATATATCAATTATATACACAATGATGTAATATTTAAATAGGAAGATATAACCAAAAGTTAACTCAACGTTGACTTTTCGGTGATACAAGGGACACAAACCCAAGGCTCCTGCTCAAAGTCTGGTGTTTATTTTGCCAGTTCATCCGTATCATATCCTACCCTACAGATATTGTCACTCTTCATAAGATGACTTCCTTGTTTACTTTGGTCACATACTGCTTTAAGAGGTTGTCCCCTAGAGATAAACAAGATTAGGTTACAATAACCTGCTTGCAACCATGCCTGTATGGCTAATTCTTGTGAAGGATGGCGTATTTAAAATCCACCTTCATCTAAGATTTAAACAGTATTTGTTTTGTGCAAAGTTTGTCAAGTCTGTGTAGATTTATTGTGAAATGAATTGTCATCTGCAACATTGTTAGAAATTTAAATTCCTCCGAGCAAATTTAATCTGAGAAAAGTTAAACCCTGTAATTCCATGAGATTCTCTTCTGTGTGTTTGAAGGAGTTTTTATGTTTGTTGGTGACATTTCCTGATGTTTATGCTTGATTCTCTGTATATGCTCAATATAACTCTTCACACATTGAGGTGAACTACCAAAGCTTCTATTTCTGTTAAATAAACATTTTCTAAGAGTTGTATGCAGGTTCAAGTGATTTTACAGCAGCTTGAAAATAGATTATGTCTGATTAATTCAGGAGGTTTTTTTTTTTAAAGACTCAGTCCTGTTAAAAGTCTCCTCTGAGAGTCCTGGGACCAGCTATATGAGACTCTTTCTGTTTGGCAAGGAACAGATGGAGATCCTGCTGATGTATGTGCATAACCATGAACGCACATTACAATAATACATCTGGGATAGCCACAGGCGACTTGACTCATATGGCTCTTAATACATAATGTGGGTATAAATATAGAACATTATGTCACCTTCAAACCTCACACAACAAACTCCTAAAATATAGAAAATTAAAGACATAAAAAGAAGGATATAATAAAGGAAAAAAAGAGAAAAAGAAGCCACAGCAGGAATGGAAAAAAATGAATGAGAAAGAAATAGGGAGTGAGACAGGAATAAAAAAAGGAGAGAGGGGGAGACAGAGGATGCAACATCATGAGCCTAGCAGGCATGCACTACATGTTAACATTAGTAGGTCAGCCAGCACAGAAATAACTACCACACTGTGAGTATGTGTGTGTAACCTCGTACTCTGACTACTCGCCAATCATGGTGGATTCTCCGTTTTACACACTAACCAATCAAAAAAGATTACATACATCAACATTTCACGTATGGTCACGTGATCAGCTTTTACTAGCTGTGTGTTCAGTTTTCACATGAGTGAATATTCCCCTCTCTCTCTCTCTCTCTCTTTCTATATATATATATATATATATATATATATATATATATACACGCCCCCCTCTCTTCCGCTCTCTCTTTAATGCCATGTGAGGACACAGTGACTCCTGCTGAAAACTCCAAGCTACAATACATTATCTATGCAGCATGTAAAATTAGAGCTGTATTCCCCATTAATGGACAATTGTTAATGAACTTTATCTTTAAAAAAAAAATCCAAAGGACAATTAGGAAATTGGAGCATCAAGTCTCTGCAGAAAGAACATTGTAGCATCCAGTGTAAAGATATTTTTGTCATTCATAGAGTGCCACTATGTGGCAAAACACAGACACAGCAGCACACCCATTTGCTCTCTAAACTTTCATTTTATTTTATTATTGACTTTAATACATTTTAAATAATACTGACTCAGATAATGTTAGGGTGTGTAGGGACTTACAGCAGTTTATGTAGTGGATATTGAAGTTTATATGCGCTGTATCAGCATAAATCTTAATAAGAACCCTTTCTAATACCACAGTGCTACATTACATTCTCCCTCTGGATATCCACGTAATTGCTTTAAACATATTCTGATGCTGTATTAAATATAAATGTTTAATGTTAAAAAATGTGATGTTTTTGGGGCGTCGATGGCCAACAATTGACAAAATAAGCCCAATGGGCAAAAAAAATAATCTACCTGCGGGAGCACCTAAAGTGAAGCCCAATTCTGCAGGAAAACTGCATACCTGGCAACCATGATGCTCGCTACCTTCCTGCTCAGCTGACGTGCGCGATGAAATTAATCTGGGGATTGTTGCATTTTAAATCAGAAATGGGGTAATAACAACAACAGTAAGGTAGCAATGACTTATTTTTTTGCGTGAGTAACTGTAATATTATTACTGGAATTTCATAGTAATTTGTTACACTACTCGTTACTAGTAAAAGTAATATTATTACTTTAATACGTTACTAGTAATGCGTTACTGCCCAACACTGTTCAAATCTGACCTGTAGCTCAGTTTAAGCATGTCATTCCCCCTCTCTCTGTACCTGATTTCCAACTGTATCCACTGTCCTATCGCTACAATAAAGGCATAAAAAGCCCAATAAATCAATAAAAAGAAATGGGAAATATGTATCAGTGTCCAAGGAATCACTAGAGGACAACTTTTATCTAAAGTATACAGAGTTTCCATTGACAACAAATAATCATTTTGTGCAAAACTGTTTCAGACTGGCAGCACAACAAGTGAGCAGTATAAGCAGTAAAACAATTACATTTTACCTCACAATACACACGTGGAGCGACTTTGATCTAGTCTCTTTGTTATCCTGTCAGGTATGGGTCACTCGGTCTCAAAGCCACTTTAAGCTATATCCCCTCCTGAAAAATCCATGACAAGTCCAAACTGAACTGTCATGAACTCCTGGATTGCTGTCCGTGCATGTGTGTTCTGTTGGATGGCATCTCTGAATAAATGTGTGTGTGTCTGAGTGTGTAGCTCCAAAGAGATTAGTCATCTGCTTAATGGGATTAGCTGCTGTGGCTCTACTCAGTCATGGCATGAGATGAGATGAGCAATTTAATGTTAGTGCTACTAGCCTCTTATCTTGAAAAGGACATAGGGATGATAAATCAACAGATTCTAAAGTCCCCAAAGAAAGAAAACAAACTAGAGATTAAAAAAGGGGAGATGTTTTTTTTGTGTGTGAAAACAATGGATACCATTTTAGCCGTAATCCCAAACTAATACCCCTGGATTTATTCTTGAGGCTAACAGCATCACCCGAGTATTGATTACAACCTTGTAGATGAATTGGTTATTTTTTCCAAAGACAAACTTTGGTCAGCCCTTGCAGGACCCATGTCAAGAGCCAAGTTGGGCTGTTATTGGCGGATCTCTGGGCTCTTGACTACATTCAGCTTTTGCATTTGACCTAGTTTGTGTGATGTGGACTTGGATTGATTTACACCAAGAAACAGCTCTAGTAAACAGCCTTTTGTCCTGCTTTTTGACAGCTAAAATTGTGCCCAAGTGAATGAGTGACCTACCACAAAAGTAAAACTTAACCATTTGATTCATGATCAGTTGTAGTATAAACCGTATATATTGGATAGTGTGAAGAGCCTCATTATAAAGTTTCCATAATAGTGAGCAAGGGGAACACAATTGAGGTCAGTTTAGCATAAATGATCATACTGTATATTGCAGTTTAGCAATAGAGATGTACCAATCTACTTTTTTAAAGTAAAAGAGTAAGGCTACACAAAGCTGTAGTAAGCCTGGCTTTGCATTTCTTTACAAGAACAAAAACATAAATAAAATAAACATTGGTAAAAATTGTAATTATTCCAAAGATTTTTTTCTGGCTGCACTAACAAATTAAATATTTTAAACTGAAGTGCAAAATAATGTAATTTTGGCACTTCTTACCATTCAGTCTGAATGTTTTTTAAAGCCAGACTGCGCATGTTGAGAACGTTTAAAGTGCCCTATGATCTTTCTTGATTAGTGACCGTTGAGGTCAAAACCCTTGGCTATAGGTTAACTCCTTTTAATTACCCTATTCTTCTTGATCCCATGTCAGCCTCTTTGATTGTTAGCACCACTAAGAAATAATCAAGGACTAGATCACAGCGTTTCAGAACGATGTGACACACTTCTTGTTCTTAGCTGCTTTAGGAGGAACCTCTTACAGTGATATGTATGTGTGCCAAACTATACTTTGCCAGAGACAGTGGATTTACTGTAGATGACAATAAGATTCACCCTACCCTGAAACGCATAAAAGAACCAGTTTTGCAACATGCTTGAATGTTTTTGTGTATTTCCATAAAGGTTATGGGGCATTTTTGAAAACAAGCTTGAAACCTACTCAAATTGTGCATTGCATAGATGGAGAACAAACAATACATGCACCTAACTGTATAGGGATTCAAATACTGCACTACTGGTCATTCATCACTAACGTTGACTTAACCTAAGTTTCCCCCTCTACCAGACTGTACTACTATGCTTTTTTCTAACCATGTGACATCTTAAAACAGCAGGTGTGACGGAGAATAAAATTCAAGTAAATGATGATACATTACACTGACCGAGGAGTTTTGATGGTCCATCTTCATATGTATCCCTTGTGTTTTCCCAGTGTCAGCCCTTCTACAACCAAAGCTCTTCAGAGACCTTCAGAATTAGTCCAATTCTTCAGCACACGAGTAGTTGTTGGAGATCAGAGAGGCCATTCAGCCTTTGGCTGAAGTGAGCTATTGTGTAACAGCAGTCCTACTTAGCATTATTTGTTTGCTGCAGGTACATAGCTGTGGGCTCAATGCTCCTACAGGTTCTTGGGAAGTTCTCTCCTTCCTCTCCTCTCCTGTCATACTGTACCCAGTGATTCATTTGTCGGCTGTGATCCCTCCTTCAAGTTAGACTACAACGCCAGCTGGACAGTTGTACCGATGAACGGATTGGTGGAATGACATAACATCAAGTTTTCTGGCAAAATCCAGCTAAATAAAAGGAAAAACTACTTATACAGGGAATTTGTGATAATTCAAAGGTTAACAGACTTGACTTCTCCCCATTTGTTCAGTCTTTTTGTGACTCTTCCTCTAATTTTTCCTCTCTTTTCTCATCTTTGTCCAACTCAAAATAGCCCCCACCTCTGTAAAGTCTATTAGCAGCCTAAGGTAAGCCTCTTAAGAGAGACTCTTGCTCTCTTGGAGCACAGGAGGCCAATGACACTCATTATGATCAACAACAATTACACACTGTTAAAACAAAGGTGGGATTTACTATTTGAAGGATTTTATTGATCCATGAGTTCATCCATGAGCATAATACTGTAATCTTTGATTTTAATTTTTTTGTTGTGATTGTAAATATAGAATTGGCCAGAAATGTCTTATTGAAGCTCTTTTTCTTTGAATAAACAGTCATTGATTGTATGCATTATTGTTAATGTAACCAAATGCATCTCTAAAAAATCTAGGGTATGGTTAAGATGATTAGACATGGGTTAATGTATTTACCCAGAATGCACGTAGTAAAATGGTGATAAGAAGGTCATGAGATAGTAAGAAGAAATTAATCAACTTGATGAGGGAAAAAGTACAGAAACACCCTTGAGCAGTTGTCTAGCAGTCTTGGGCTCAGGGAACACCCTTTGTCTTTTAATCCATTATCTTAATGAGATAAAGGAGATTAAGGATGAATTTTAAATGGAGTCCCTGCAGTGTGTTTGTATATCAGCCAACAGACTGAAGACTTATCCATGTGTGTGTAATGTTTCACCTCCTTAACATGTTGTATTATTCAAAAGATTTCTTTGGCTTAAAGGACTGTACAACTTGTTTCGCTGTACTCAGGTCTTTTCTAGAAAATGTTGAATCTTTGCAATAGTTTTTTATGCTAGCAAGAGTTTGACTCTCTGCTCAGTCTCAAACTCACAAATCCCTCTGTTTGTCAGCATGCCAGAAGGTCATGCTCCCGATAGCTAATGAGCATGGTTGTGAACTGGCTACAAGACAGTATTTCTTGCTGAGGCAGCAGGGTGAACCAGTGGTCAAAGTCTATCGGATGTAGATGTCTAATGACTTATGATAATGCACAGCAAAGCTCTGGACCAGCAGTATCTTTCTCAAACATTGTGTGTTAGTTCTATTAGAAAGTTAGGTCCATTTACATTTTCTTCTGCTTATCCGAGGTAGTGCCGCGGTGGCAGCAGGCGCAGTAAGTCAACCCAGACTTCCCTAGCGTTTACCAGCTCCTCCTGGGGGATTCTGAGGCATTCCCAGGCTAGCTGGGATATATAATCCCTCCAGCGAACTCTGGGTCTGCCCCGCCCCTGTCACCTCCCTGTTGGGCATGCCCAGAAAACCTCTAAAGAGAGGCGTCCGGGAGGCATCATTATCAGATGCCCAAACCGCCTCAGCTGGCACCTTTCGATGTGAAGGAGTAGCGGCTCGACTCTGTGCTCCCCCCTGAATGTCTGAGCACCTCATCCTATGTCTAAGGCTAAGCCCAGCCACCCTCCAGAGGAAGCTAATTTGGCCGCTTGTATCCACAATCTTTTTCTTTCAGTCCCTGTACCCATAGCTCCTGACAGGGACTGGATGGCTCGAGCAACGGCCCAGGGACCCCATATTATTATACAGTATATATACATATTCCCGCAGAACCCCCCACATGATCCCCTGAGGGACACAGTCATAAGCCTTCTCCAAGTCCACAAAACACATGTAGACTGGAAAGTTTGGTTAGTTATTCTATAAAAGTGTTTGCGGGGAAATCAAGAATAGTTGACAACTCCCTCACTCCGTCTTTCCCATGTCAGAATTGAAAAAAAGGACTGACAATGTAACAAGCCCTGCCTGTTCCACACAGCCATTGGCCAGGTGTGGAATAAGATACAGTTACAGAACTTGGACTACTCTTAAAGGTACTGTTTAATTTCAGTCTTTCACATAAGTAGTTTTTCCACTTTTATCTTGTGCATTAGTGCAACGGATGGAATGCCCTCTAGGAGAGTCTTAAGTTTGATATCCCATTTTTTTACAATTAAAGCATACTGCCAACCTCCTACAACTCTGACCACTTCGTCATATGGATCAACCCAGAAAAAACATCATAAGGGATTTAACAATACTTGAATACCATAACTAAAAAGTAATACCAATATGGACAATTTAAATCGATTTGACAAAAAAAAATATTGCAATACTCTTTCATAACCATAGAGCAAACAGCAGTATGTTGAATACATCCTGCCCTCTGTCTGACCCAAGCAATTCTCAGACAAACCATGACCTGCTGGGAACAATCCTCTGAAGGAGGATTCCTTTGCTTTTGGAGCCAGCCACAAATAGAAAATCAAAAAACTGCAGGTTTTTGCACTTCCACATTGGGCTCTTTTTCAACACCAGAGGTTGCTGCTTGTCTGTTATTGTTTTTTCTTTTAAATAGTGCATTTGTAAGCATGCATATTAGCTAACTATATGCCTGTGTTTAATTTCGATAGCCTTTTTTTCCCCAAATAGTCTATCTTGCCTTGTGACCAGTCAGTCAATCAGTCAGCTAACCACTCAGCCAGTCTGTCAGTCAGTCAGATGGTTGGTCTCTCGGAGTGTGTGTCCTATCAACCCAGTTTCCTGTCTCTCAGGGTGTCATATGTTGTCAGACCAACAGCTAGGCATTCCCATTAGAGTCCATTTACTAGAGCAGAGCCTGTTCCAGTGAAAGTCTGTGGAATATGGAACCTGTTACCAATTGCATATGGCATGTTGTGAGTAAGTGGACATAGATTATATCTTCATGATTACTGAGCATGTAGTTTATGCGAAAATGAACATGCTTGGTGAAAACAACATCAAAAGACTGCGGTGTTACTTTCCATTAAGCTCTCCAGTTCACAGTTTGTAAAAAATCTAATGATCACACAAAGTTATCTGGAACATTTGAAGTTAAGCATTCTCAAGATCCACAAACAATTTAAACATCTAATTTAAAAGGGTTACTCTAATGAAAGAATAAATGCCATCATAAAAGATCCTGATAGTTATTATTTTTATAAAAAATATGATGTCTTCTCTATCTCTCTTCTTTTCTCTTTTCCCTTCTTGTGTCTCACCTTGGTAGTCAGGATACAGATGCAGTCCATTATCACCAGTCCGACTGGCAAACTTTCACGGAAACGTGTTTCAGCCGCAACTTTCCTGTTCCATCACTCAGCTGCTTGTTGCTGTTGGTGACCTACTGTAGACTGTACATCTCTGTCACCTCCTCTTCGTTATATTTTATCCCTCAAGCTCTCTCGTCCCGTCCTCATGTTCACTCCACCTGTCCTCTCTCATAAGAGCAATCAGACAGTAGTTCTTTGTAAAAATGGAGGCTGACTCAGAAAAATGGCAGCTGTCCCGGTGCACCTCCACCCGCCTTCTTCTTTTCTAGCAGCTGTCTTGGTTTTATGGCAGCTGGTTTCCACGTTTTGACCTCAAAAAGTGCATCGCTTAGAATACATATCTGAGCACACCCAAAACTCACTCTGCATACCAAAAAAACAACAGGCAAACATGCTGAGACCGGTGCAGAAACGCAAACAACTGGATGCACAGGTAAACATTCACACAGACAGATGTAAGAACACACAACACTGCATATTCTACAAACACACACACTCATATCACTCTGCTGTTTTATCAGGTCAGTCTCTGGCAGTAGTGAGGGGTTAGACTGAGTGAACAGCGACTGCAGTAAAGCAATGCATGCTCTACTTTCAACACTGACGGGCAAAGTTAAAGCTCCATATGTACCCTTGAGCTTCACTCAAAATAATGCACGCCTCATAGATACACAACATCAGACAAATGATGTGTGATTTAAACATGCAACACCCATACAGTACAAGACCAACATGGCAGAAAGAGAAAGTTAGAATATTATCAGTTGTCAAACAACTCTTGCATATACTGTGCATACAATTTAACATGTGTTTCTACTCTGTGGTGCTCTACTTCTGTCGGATTCCCCCAGCCTGCCTTCCTTGTTGGTTCTCTCCTGATGCTCACCACTGCCAACAGATGGTTGTCAGTATACTCTCTGCATTGTGCTAATGAACATTATAATTGCGTTATCATTTCTTCTTCAATCTTTTAGCACTAATAAGCCTATTCTAGTCACATATATTGAGCATTGCAACTGTAAACAATAATTACCTCTTCACAGTTGTTTGTCAACGCCAACCACAGAAGATGATGTTAACATCCATGTCTTTATAACATATGAGGTTGGCTAAGGCACTTAGGGGATAGAATGTGTATTTATTACCAATATTAAAGTCATCACCATATGGACATGTACCAATCATTCTACGATTGGATCATTTCCAATTAGAAACATGCTGCCATCTGTTTGAGATGGTTTTACAGAACAGCACAGAGTACTGACATAGATGTAGTTCATATAGAGGATAGAGGTGAATGGACAGAGGGACAGATGCTAAGAGAAACAAACGGACACAATCTGAAAAAAAAAAAATCTTAACAATTTATCCAAGTAGACAATTGTTTGAAATGTTGTAAATAGTGTTTGAATAATTTGAACGTAATAAAGCACTTTTTGCAAAAGAAAAGAAAAGACGAGAAAACTAAAGTAACCACACCATTTTCCAGGATTAGGACAAATTCATTAGATACGTCTGAGCAGCACATGGTTAGGCTGACAACAACAATTCCCAGCACAGAACAAACATTGCTTGATGCATACACTGTTTTAAAACGAACTTTCAAGCAAGTAAGTTAATGACATTAACTTAGGCTATCGAAATTAAATTGACATTATGTCAACACAATTTTCCAACATGTGGATGAACAGCATCAGAGTAACAACGCACAATGTAGAATGTAAGCCTTTTGTCAAACAGCCCACAGCACAAATTTCCATTTCAGAAAGATAAACCTAGTTGCATGCACCCTGAGTTGTAGCTTACTCGACTGGACGACAAAATTCAATTGATTCTGTTTGTCATATTATGTAATACAATGTGAGCCATCATTACAGTCTGCCAATCCACAGTACTTCTGCTCTCTGAAGCCACCAGCAACCTTTCAATACTTTTAACAATAGGTTCAGTTGTTAGTCCACAGTTAAACATGTTTGCCCTAAATCAAAACTGTTTTAATGGAGAGGACGTGATACATCAGAACGGAAGCAACAAATTCAATTTACAATAGTTCTATGTCATTTGATTGTAGTTAAACCACAAATTTCAGTCAATTATCCAAGTATAATGTCTCTCATTACAAAATTTGCTGTCGCATAGTAGAAAAACATCCTTTGGAACACAAAAAAAGCCATAAAAAAAGACAGACGTCAGTCATGTGTGTGGAGATTCCAAGACAACCACAGCAGTGTCTTGTCCAGACAGAAATGTTTAGCCTATTTCTGCCCACCAAGTTATTACAACGTGAAAGATCCAAGAAAGATAATATCTAAATATTTAAAAAAGAGAATATGATGAACTATTAATGCCATGAAAAATAAAATCAGTGTCACCTGAGCATCGACAAATGAACAACCAAACCAAGATAATGTGGGTCATGTTAGTTTTTGCATCACTGTCAAGCAAAGACACAACCTCAATAGTCAAACAACTGTGCAGAGCTTCTGTAACCTCAAGGTTGCCACCCAAAAAACCGTCATCCCCCACCTTTAGACAGAGGGCATTAGCATCAAACTCTGCTATTACATGTGCAGAGGTTTCCTGTAGCTATGGTACGAAACAGCGACAGATGTCTTACCTTGTTGGGGGTCAGTGGGCTTGTAGCTGGCCTTGGGCTGGCGGGACTTGGACTTGGACTAGTGGAGAAGACCTTTACCGGCCCAGGGCTGGTTGGACTGGGAACAGAGATCAAAGAGAGATTGTGTCTGGAGGTGAACTCTGAAAACTGTCAGTAATTATTCTACACTACAGCACCTGAATTCCTGTAAGCAAGAGTGTGTCGCTATATGATACCCATCACCTTAATCATGTAACATGAATGAACAACATAATACAATTTACTTTGTAATTCACTTAAACTACTTACCACCCAAAGTCACAAAAATACTCTAGATTAAACAAGGGACATGCACGTTTAGTCACTTAACAATTACAGGTTGTCAACCTTGCATATAGGCACCAGAATTGGTTAGTTGGTTACTTATATCCATTTGGTTCTGGCCTGCAGTATTGGTTAATTTATTGTCTCTAAGCTGTAAAGCAGCGACTCACTTTTGCACTGAAAGTTTTGGAGATGATTTATCAACTAGAAATATCATTTTCTTTAATCTGGTTTGCGTAATCACTAACAGTTGAAAATATGCCCATATCTTGCACATACCTCAGAAGAGGCCCCTTAGTCAAAGGCCCTGCAGGAACTGTGTTGATGTGGCTGCTGAAGGTAAATCTTTGGTTGGGGCTGGTTGGACTCGTGCTGGGACTGACTTTGCCTGGGCCTGGGTCTTTGCTTATTGCAAGAGCGGTAGAGATTATAGCAGCGTCTGACACTTTTTTGAAACCCGGGCTGGTGACTGCAGTAGCAGTAGCAGTGCTTGTGTGTTTCAGTTTTTCTGGAGTGGTTGGAGACACAAGGCCTTGGACGGTGCTGGAGACGAGGGCTGAGACAGTCACCAGGTTGAGGTCTGCAGAGACAGGGCGGCCTTGTGGATTGGCAGAGGAGGTGGAACTTTCTGCAGAAACATCAGAGTGTGTGGCAGTAAGATGAGGCTTTGTTCCATTAAGTGATACTCCAGGAGGTGTTCTTATTGAGCCTGTGGAGGTTTCTACACCATTCAGTCTGAATACGGGTGATATGGCAGCAGAGGGAGAGGAGGCTTTAGGATTATCTGTTACAGATGGTCTGGAGGACTCAGGTTGGACAGGAGGACGAGGAGCACGGTACTTGACTTTGGCTGGCTGTGACTGAGGTGAAACGGACGGTGTTGTAGGGGAGGATGGCTTCGTTGTGGACGCTGATGACGGGATTGGTGGGGCAGGGGACTTGAATGACCTGGGTTTAGGGGTCAAAGGTTTTGGCTGGGGTGATCCTTCAGAAGCAAGAGGGCTCAGAGGACCAGAGGAAGGCTGAGCTGAGAGCTCTGCTGGCGGATTAAAGGATTCCGGTGGACTGTCTGTGTCGTCTGCAGAAGACTTGCTGTCGGCAAGGATGGTCAACTCGTAGTATTCCTGAATGTCTAAAAGGAGAAGAGCAGAGATTAGAGCCATGAAGAGTGACTGAAGCGTGTACAGACAAAGGGATTAGAAAATAAGGTCATTAGACATTAAACAGATAAAGAATGACAGTATGAATAGAAATAATAACTTATTTCAAAACAAACAAAATAAATTAAATACAATTCATTTCGTCACTTTCAAGAGTTTTTTTCTCAAAGGATAGGCACAGTAGAGCTGATTCAATTAGGTAATTATTTGATAAATGCAATAATTAAGAATCGATTAATCTTGAATAACTTAAAGCTGCAGAAACATGCAATAGCTGCAGGGTAAAGAACATTTTGGTACATTCAAATGTGTCTTGCATCTGAAGACGCTAACCTGATTGTATACCCCAAATATCAGCTGCTGCCCCCAGAGGCTTATTCATTTGCAGAAGTAACTGTGGGGGAGTTGTCACAATTGTCAACTGATGCCATCTTTGGGGGCTGAAATTAAACGAAATTAATAAGCAATATGAAGAATATTTCCAATGTGTTTTTGATGTACTGACTTAAACAACTGATCAATAAAGGGGTGAATGGATAATCAGCAGCAGATTTGTGTATTACAGATTATGTTATTGGTAGAGAAACTAGAGGAACTGCATCTTATACACTGTTGACATCTAGTGGCAGCTTAAGGTTACTGCAACCCCACTTTAATAGAACAGTGGCTCCAAGTGTTTCCCACTTAAAAGAGGAACGGTTTACTTTATGATCACAGGTTTATCTTCCACTTCTCCCACACAGAACAGACAGTCAATTTTACTCTAAATCATAAACAGGATTGTGAGCTTAGGCTGCAAACTGTAGTGGTCTTAATGGAGATAGTGAAGACAAGGGGGGGTGTACAGTTTAAGGCAGCAGGAAGGAAGGGGGGACAAATTAAACAATTCTAATAACTTATTCTCTGTGTTAAATGTGTGATTTTTTGAGACCAAGTCCCAATTTGTGACTTAAGCTACTTAAAGTTTTGACTTTGAGTTTATTTACTTAATGCATTCTAGTTTTCTTACTCGTTTTCTGGTATAATATAAACAAAACCAACAATATATTATTTATACACAGTCACATATTCAAAGTCAAAAAATGTTAACACCAAAGTATATATAAAATAGACAGCACTGTGTACCTGTAAAACCTGCTAGAGCTTTATTAAAGGTCAAAATCACAAACAGGAACTAAGTCCCATGTTTAGTCAACAGGACACACAGACGTGCGCACACATGCTTCCACACAGGACAGAGAGAGGAGAATTACTCATCAGCACTGAAGGTGTGGGCGTGTCATGGGAACTCCAGTGAACCTGTTTGACAGCACAGGTTTTTTTCTCCCAGTAAGCCCCATTTCACCAGAAGCAGAATCAACCAGGGGGACACAGACTGTCAACTCTAGTGAGGAATTTATTCTTGCTACACATTCTCTGCATTTGTGAATACTTACTACAAAGGGGCCTGTGTTTTCGATGACAGGCCACATCACGCCTACATCCTTGTGTTCTGAAAAACGTTTTCTAGTGTCATGCAATATCCAAACATCTCAAACTAGCATTACAACTTGCAGAAAGCAAACACCGCTCCTCTTCTGCTCTTATGATAAGTCTGGCCCCACGTCTTCTAGCATAATAACCAAACCTGTCTGTCCTAATCTGAACAAAAGGACACACACGCCTTTGAATTCCAGACACTCAGATCCATTGATGAGCTGCTTCTGACTGTCCTAAGGTCTAAAGTAAAGCTCAGCAAACAGAACCTTTTTAATATCAGCGCCAAAGCTCTAAAAGGCTCTTCCTTTGTATATGTACAACTTTAAGAATATAACGTCTTTAAGAATAATGTCTGATTATGTCTAGAAATTAAAACACAGAGGAAAAATAGGTTAAAAAGAAGGTCCTATTGGACATTTTATGGAATTGTTTTTTTCTTAACAAAACAAAATGATAATGTTAAAAGTAAAATTGACCTTGACCTTAACCTTTGGTAACGAATATCTAACCAGTACATACTACACAAACATCTAATTACTGTCCCAAGTTTGTATTCCCTAATGGCACTCCTGAGAAATAATGTTCCAAGACTGGACAGAAAAACTACCAGACCCTAAAAACATAATACCTGTCGACTCTTACATCTAAAGTACTGCAGCATTCAAAAAATGTGTTCATTTGTGCTAACTGTGTTAATTTCAATAATTTGCTGTTTGGAAATACATGTTGAATTTGGCCTTAGCCGTGAATACTGGAAAACATGCATGAAAATACAATTTATGAAGCTTAAAAATAGATTTTATAGTTAACAGAGATCTGTGTGAACAAGAAAGACTAAGAGTGATTCTTAATCTGCATTCTGCACTGTGAGCAACACAAACAATTAATTAACTGAAGAACCCTTTCACTCCCTATGACGTTTCCTAACATCACCGGACAAATAGAAACTGCTGGTCAGCAGATTAAAGCTTACACAGGCTGCAAAATCAAAAGGTTTTTAATGACTGGATGTGTAAAAGAACAACCAGCTGGGAGGGTATATGAACAAACCAACATATACTCTTACCAAGCAAAGCGTTGAACAGCTGACTTTGGAAGACAGTGATGACTCTGTCCAGAGACTGTGTCAGCTGGTGGTCTTCTTCCCCAATGCCCTGTTTGGACCGGCCCTGGTTCTGCTGCCTCTGATCAAGCTTAGCCCGGTACTGCTGGAGAAGCTCAAGGGCTCGTCGAGCATCTGAAACCAACATGAACGAGTAAAACAAAACAAAAACTTTTCCTAAAAAAACAAAAATATGAATGACAAGAAAGGAAAGAAAACAAAACCTCCAGGCACTCTTACAGTAAGTAGATCAAGAAGATTAACTACTGTCCATTAAAAGCAGCTACTTAACTGAGGATTACTTAGGTTCAAAACTGGTTAAGATCTTACAGGTTCTTAATCAGGGTGAAGTTAATAAAAGACGGATAACAACACATGGCTCTGTAAAGTGAATGTGGACACAGGTGCTGGTTTGTAAACAGGCTTTTAATATAACTCATCGAGTGAAGCAATATAATATCATTCCCCTTCTCTCAACTATACTGCCTGTTGTTTCAAGTGTTTAACATCATTATAAATAACAAATATGCAACCCATTTAAAGTATAAAAGCCCTTAATTCAGTCCTTGTTGCTTGCATGTAACTCATTTTGATTCAGAAAGTTGAACCAAGTTGCAAATTATGTACTTTTATTTCACAAGTCACTAAAATGTACTTCGCACTGAAATTGAAAACCAAATGTTTATGCAGTGGGAAAACAGTGTCCCTTTGTGTTGAATACTAAAAATCCAGATCGCTTTATAGCTATCTGCATTCATTGAAATGGCACCTACTATTAAGTTTTTATTACCATTGTTTTATGTTACTAATTCAGGAGGGCAAAAGGGCAATATATTTTATGGTGCAAAGGAGGGCTGCAGAGTGCATACCAGGCTCACTGGCGCTCTGAACAGCTGATCAAACCGGAAACACTCACAGAGCAACATCAAACTAGGAGTGACAGCTTTCAGCTTCAAAAGTAAAGTTGCAGTGAAAGATGTAATGCCAGGCAACGTGCAAATTGGACGTTTAAGCCATTATTCACGTCTCTATAACCACACACATAACAAGCTGAACATGCCAAACACATTGATGAGTTTCCTCTTTTCATGACATCCAGTTGGATATTAACTAACAGACTGTAAACCAGTTAAAGCAGATTTAAAACACTGCCTCGGGGATAACTTGTGCGCCGAATTAACCACAGTGTCTGAATAATTAGGCTATGTGAAGCTCGCTTATTAAAATCTAGGGTTAGTATGCGTAAAGTAATAAACAAGTTGGCATTAAATCGCGGGTGTTTTAAACTGAGATACGTCCTGAAGCGTGAACGTTAACAGAGCTTTACAAACCTGAAACCTTTATAGTGGTCCAAACTAATACTGTTCCACACCAACAAAAAACAAACGAAATGTGAGGTGAAAACAAGCTGCAGAGACATAAAGAAAAACATTCAAAAACATTTATTTACCTTTCTGTTGAACAGGCATGTCGACTCAGTCCTCCTCCTCCTTCTTGTGTCTGTGTCACTGTGACAGTCTGTTGTTACAGATGTGTGTGTGTGTGTGTGTGTGTGTGTGTGTGTGCGCGCCTGTCGCGGGATAGCCTGCCTCTAAACTGGGACACCAAAGTCACACTACAAACAGTTTGCAACCTACCGACATGTCGTTTTATCAACAAAAAACTTTTGCAAAGCGTCCGAAAATGTCTGAAAACACCGTCAAAAGGCGACGAAGGTGAGTGGAATTGTCATGACAACCGCTGAGAAATTCCATAGCAACCGTCGAAGTCCGTTGAATGACAGCTACCGCGTGGACTTAGTACCTGGAAGCTGCCCTTTGTTTTTTTGTTCTCTTTTTATCCTCTTTCACTTTAACTCTCCCTCTGTCCTACTACTCCTCCATTTCTTCATTCATGTGACGAGTGAAAACGCTGTCAGACCGGTTCTTAGGCGGTCCTGTGGGATGACACACACACACACACACACACACACACACACACATCTTGAAGTAGGCCTACCTAGAGGACCAGCACACACAGATTCATGCTCACTCTTCAAACCAGCATTTAAGCAGGTTTTGAAAGGCTGTAAACAGTTTTGTCATGTTAAACAGGTGTGTGCAGTGGATGAAGGCCATGTCACTCCCAGGGCACACACAGGATTTACATCTAATCCACTCAACTCTGAGTATAGATTTGGGTTTGCAGAGACTCTATGAAACCTCTCCCCACCTGCTTATGCCAGGATGATTAGATAATACATTTTACAAATTAATATTAAATAGCAAAATGGCTTTTGCACTACGCAGACAATTTATTAATAGTGTTAAATATCCCACACGCACAAAACACTTAAACACATTGCACTTACACAACCTAGGAAGCAAGGTGTATCCTCTGAGAGATTCAGCTGACATGACACAGGTGTTATCCCACCATCTGTACACCCAAGCCCATCCCTGTGTGAGTTCAGTGGTTTTTGTCATGGTAAATAGTTGTATTGTGTTAAATAGATTAAAGCCTCTCTGTCCTTATTCCTGCCTATCCACATCAACTATCAGAACATAGCTTTTACAGAAACAACGCCTTTGAAAAAGCATTAAACAAAGACAAAAAATTAAGAAAAAAATAATTAATAATAATAATTTGTTGGGCACAAGGAATTCAGTCAACGTTCAATTGGTAATAGGCTAATATCCTGATTGTTGTTCACAAAGTTATTAATCCTTTAATCATTGTTGGCGATGAATAAACTGGAGAAACTATTGAAATCTCGAGGGACTGTAAGCTTTTTTAAAAACAACTTATTTAACTCAAAATCTTCCCATAGTTAGACCAAAACTATTCTGACCAAGATTACAGCTAGTTTAAAATAGCCTACCAACCTATGACAATAATGTAGCCTAACTATATCTTTAGGTAGCTACTGTCACAGTTAGCAGGGATCTTAGGACCTATCATAAACTGTAAATAATAAGGGTCCTATTTACTCTAACAGGCAATGATGTTCGCTAAATGGTTAAACACTAACTGAATTTACATCAATGCTAAATTGAATTTCAAAAATGTACCTGATGCTAAAAGACAAAGATAATTAGCCTTGTAAATAAAAATGGCTAACTTAAGTTTAGCAATAGAATATGCTCACATGAAAAAACATTAATGGGAACTTCAAGTTATAAATATAACTTTGGTGTCATGTGTTTTTTTTTTATTTTTTAATGTAGTTAAGAGTAACCTAATTTGAAATGAGACATTTCAGACTTGGTAATGCTTTGAAGAATCCACCATCTTACCCATTGTGAGATAAGAAGTAAAATATCACTTCTTATTTGTTTGTGAGATAGAAACAGATCCAGGAATGCATTGAGCCTAACTTAACTCAAAATGAAAAATGTGCATTTTGAAAACTCCAGAACATTATCACTTCAGACAGACTTCATGTGGGTTGATGTTTCAAGCGAATATGTTCCGTTATAATATATATATACATGGCCAGGCTGTTTCACTTTTGATAGAGCTAAGCTAACTTTATCCCCCTTACTTCCATCCTTGCAATAAGCTTGGCTAAATAAATCCCAGACCTATTTGCGCACTGGACAAACACAGAGGAAATTGATATTGATCTTCTCATCAATCAGAAAAGACAGCTAGCAGGTTGATTTTCCAAATTGCAGGAGCGTACTGGTATTTTTTTTCAGTATCTGTAACATAAATCTATTTCATATTATGTGGTACAGTAGTAGTAGTAGTCGGAGTATAAACACATAAAGGCAAAATTAGGAATCTTTTGATGCTTGTAGATTCATATTATTCCTTCAAATTGGACAGAATATATTGTATTTTTGTGTTTGTATAGACAGAGGATCATCTGTGACATTACTTCATCTACATATACACACACTCATTACACTCATGGCCAACACAGACAGCAGTTTGAATGGAGGTCATGGACCCAGTCTCTGGTATTGTTATTGATCAGGTCACTAGAGCTTATTGACAGCTTTGGTGGGTGCACAGAAACTCTTGCTCTGTATCACTTACACACTCACACACAAGGATAGCAGCATAATACATGAGTCAGCGTGGGCAGAAATGTATGCATGATTGTGCCAGTGGGCTGGTCAGCAACGACACAGAAGTATAATTTTGTCCAAACCAGTGTGTAAAAGACAGAGTAAAGAGGAACGAGAACAAAAGAGCATCCTTCTGCTTTCATCAGTGTGTGTGTGTAGATGTGCGTTTCTGTGTGAACTATTACCCTCCTTTGTTAATTGTCGGCTTGTACCACAGTAAGCAGAGTTGTTCTACAGAGAGCATTGACGCCAGGAGAACAGTAGGGAATGGTACAAGGCAGATAGGGGGAGACAATTTTGAAATGAATCCCTTCCTTGTTCTAATCCAGTTGTGCATTAGTCAACACAATTAAGTTGTATATAATAATGCAGTTAGTAAGTGATAGTGGTAGAACATGCACTTATTTCCATAGCTAGCTGCTGTTGCTTGTAACAATCTTAATCTGACACCTAATCCACTCAGGCTCATCCAACCCCAAGGCTCTCTTCTGTACAATAAATAAACTCCTCAAACCCAGTGACAACACCTCGTCCTCTCACCTCTTCACAGTTGATAAATGTAATGCTTTTCTTTCATTCTTTCAATCCAAAATTGACAGCATTTACAGCAGCTTTAACACTCTCACTGTCCCCTCTTCATCCCCTCGCCTCATCACCCAACCTCTGTCTACGTTCTCCCCTGTGTCCCCAAATGAGCTTTCCATCATCACCTCTAGCATGAAGTCCTCCACCAGTATTCTCGACCCCATCCCATCCAGTCTCGTCAAAAACTGTCTCCAAGCCATCGCGCCACTCATAACCTCAATCGTCAACTCCTCCCTCTGCTCTGGTTCAGTACCCAAAACTCTCAAACTGGCAGCCATCACCCCCATCCTCAAGAAATAGCCCGCCTCCGTCCGCTGCTTTCCTATTTATCAAATGTGTATTTTTAACCCTGGATAACAGTGAAATAAGAGGTCTACAAATATTTTAGGTTTGTAAATACACTAAATGCTGTAAAAAAAAAAAGTTGGAGGTTAGAGAAGTCAGGTTGCTAGTGAGCAGTTGGCTAACAATACGTTTTTCAAGGATTTTCAGTGTTCAAAATCCAGTTAGATTTTTAAATATAGACCAAACTATGATTTGAGCTACTAATAAATACAAAAACTGAGAAGTCTACTTAAAACCTCTATTCATAAGTCAGCTTGAAAAATGAAGCTGTCCCTGTATGAGCCACAGCTCAGATAAGTGTCAAGAATAGATGAGATGGAGGGATAGAGAGGATGAAGAATAGTCTGGCTGTTAGACTGATGAACAGAGAGACAAATGAACATGTGCTGAGATGATGAGAGCTATACTGAGTTTAATCCACAGATAAGCAGAGGGAACTGAACTCTTTCCTTTTATTCATCCCCCACTTCCAAGATAGAAAGGCCAATTTGATATTGAAAAATTGTCTTGTTTATTTTTGTGTGGTACCAACTGATGTATGTTAACTATTTTTCTATTAAAGCTGGTAAATGTTTACCTTTATGACTTGTCTCTGAGCCTCATTTGAACAGACGACTTTGCTAATGTAGTTGAACCTATCGTCCCTTTAAAGTCTTATATTGCTAGGATTAGTATTTTTATGTTACAACAGCTTCTTCTTCTTGTAAGTATTCCAGCAGTTTGGACAAATTGAGGCGTCCCAAGAACAGCATCACAACAGTGGCAGCTTTATAATTTGGCAGTTCTTCTTCTTGATGCTTAATGACAGTGGGAAAACAACCTTAGGTTGCATCAGTGTCACCAACCGGTATGGATTAAACATTTTGTAAATCTACAGACACTGAGGACGGCATAACAAAGGATACAAACACCGTCATCCTCCTGGTAATAGAAGATGAGGTCGCCCTGCTGCCGGTGGCGCCCCTGCAGCGTGTGGCACTCTCGGCGACTGCCTATATGGCCTATGCCAAGAGCTGACCCTGGCTTTATGCAATCAGCATTGACTACCAAAAGGAAGTGCAGTATACATTTAAGGTCATACAGAATAACCTAATGAATATCGGTGGTGACCACTGCCCCCTTCAAGGGTCTGAGAAAAAGACTTCTTCCTAAAGCTGTGAGGTCGGGAGTTTTCTGAAAGCGGCCAAAAAATATTTGGACATTGTATCACAGATCTTTTCTGAAATATTTGTTTTACCACAGTAAGATCACCTCATTAAATGTGATATTGTAATCTAGCAATAAGTAAGGTCTTTTACCTGCTTTTTGTAATGTTAAAAGACAAAGAGTAAGGTCTTTTACCTGCTTTTTGGAAAGTGTCTCGAGATAACACAAATAAAAATTGATTGATTGATTGATTAAATGTGTAAATTACCTGTTTTTATTTTTGATCTTTTGATTAAGTATTTTTAATTTTTGATTTCAAGTCAAAAGAAATTGAAAGACAATTTTGCCTCAACTAGATAATTTCACAGGAACTGAATTGTGATCAAAAGTTTTGTTAACTTAAAGATTTAAGTAGAACTGACTTGATGTCAAGTTTATTTGACTAGAAAATGTAATTTCTTTGGAATAATCACAAATTTATCTCAACTTATCATTAAAGTTCAGTTAACTTAAAATTTTAAGGCAGCCCGGACACTAACTCTTTTAAGTTATAACCACTCGTTTTTTTTTTTTACAGTGTACTTCTTACAACATCTTCCATTTTAATCCCATGTCTCTCATTACTACTTACCTCTTTCTTTCTTTCTTTCTTTCCTAAAGAAATAAAAAACTCACAGAGGATCAGAAAGAGATATCACCCCCCCCCCCCTACAGACAGAGCCCATTGGACCACAAGGAACCCATATTACCAATAGTGACATTTTTATTATTTGTACAATAGAGACTTTAGTACATTATTCAAAACACCTCTTATATACTGAAAAAATGGTACGTCCCAAAGCCCAAAATGGCTCCAGTATAATCGCTGCACAGCATTTTTTCAATTTTATACATATATTATTTTTTGTAAAAACTGTATCTTAAATAGTATGTACAGATAGCGTCTGCAAAATGCATTCTAAACACATGATATATATTATATATACTTCTGCAATTACATTTCTCCGCATTAATACTCAAACTTAAAACTGGAAGGATTTCAACTTGCATGTGCAAATAAATAAAGAAATAAATAGTGCTGTTAAATCGTCACTAAAATTTGTCCAACTTAAAACTCGACAGCGGTTCTCTCATCAGAGGTCAAAGTACTTTTTGTCACACAACAGAAGAAGCAGCATTCAAGTTGGGTAGGTGTAGGTACTGCAGAAAAGCATGAGTACATTCACAATCAATATGAGTCATTTTAAATTGGATTTCATTCACAGCTATGTACAGTGACACTGCCCTCAGCATTTGTTCAGCTCTTATGTAGTTTAAACACATAGAAAATGACTGTTTTTATAGTCATATACATATATATAATATATATTTGTATAACACAAATTCACAATTACAGTAGAAATACATTTTATACAGTTTTGGATAGAACATGTGTAGGTCTCCAAGTCATACTGTGCGTACTTCCATCCATAACTTTATTATAAGTGTCATTATTATAAAATATCACAATTTTTGAGCAAAGCTAAGGTATATCAATATATTTAGAAAGAATTACCTGAAACATGTAATAAAAAATAATTATATTATCAAACCTTTTTCTCTGTTCTCGTCACAATATCTTTGATATTTCAAACTCTAAATAGGGGTCGGGTGGGTACCTGTGGTCTTTTAACCACAAGTCCAAGCTGTGCCATTTTGTGTCCCTTATTTTTAAATAACTAAATTCTGATGCTTATTAGAAGGGCTGACACAAAATGGTCACGTGATGACACTGTCATGTCAAGTAAAAGCAAAAGACATTGCAGGGTGTTGTTTTGCTCTGGATGAAAACATCAGATGTTGTACAGAACAGAACATAATTCACCATCGTGAGATGTCTTTAAGACACGTGTTGCATTTACACTGAGACATAAAATGAACCTCATCACTCTCTCTCTCTCTTTTTTTTGTCTCTCCGTCGGGTCAATACAATTTCAGGAGCATGGCCATGAAGGTCAGATTTTGCTTCATATTGCTCCGGGAAAAAAAAAGTCATACAATCACAGTTTCCACATCTGCGTCTACATTTCTTTGTTACCCCCACTTTTCTAAATGTCAAAATCCAAAACACAGCTACAGCCTTTTCACAAATCATTTTTAACATTCACCAAAAACGTTGGTCAGTTTTAATTACCGTGTACTCCTAGAGTTAGTAAGCGTCTCCTTAGGTGACGAAAAGTGACACTGAAACTTTGAGTGTTGCCAAAATTCTTTGTGGCACAGATCAGATGTTTCCCTGATTTTCTAAACAGAGAGAATCTCATTCTTATAGATTCACCCATTAAGACTGTTACACTGTGTTGTACCTTCTTCAGTGACCCTTTTCTTGCTGTTACACTGGACACAAATGTTCCCCTCCATGCGGCTGCTCTCATTATGTGCAGCTCAGATCTGTGCCACAAAGAGGTACAGCTGGGAGGCAGATGGACCGCATGGCACCAAATACAGAACATCAGTCTCACTGAAACTTGGTGGTATATTACATCTGAAGTCTTCTGCAGAGTGGAAAACGTAATAAGCATACAGAAAAATGATTGGCTGACAGTGGCCAATGATATTAAAGCATGCTCAGATTTTTTCATATAAGTAAAACAGCTAAAAGGGGAGTAAGAAAAATACAAAACAGGACCTCAAATATGGCACAGATATTACAAATAATGTTACAGTGTGGGTGAGAGTGACTCAGGTTAAATTTGAGAACCAGGCTAGATTATAGTCAGGACTTCATTATGCTCACCACCACATGTGTGTTGTGTATGGGGGGCTCATAGGTGTTCTTTATATATGTATTGATGTGCATGGCAGTGTGTGTAAACATTAGCATGACTTTCTCAATAGATGGCACTGCAGGAAAAGTTCGGCTCTACTGAAAAACATCAATAGGCCGAGCCTCAGAAATATTGCTTTAGCTCTTTTCAGCACAAATGTGCAAGCAACAGTTTCTTCTTTTCAAAACAAATAAAACAAGGAGCTATTGTGAACTATGAACAGTGTTTTCTTTTTCTTTACAGGAAAAAAAAAAGTGGTGATATACTTTATAAAATTGTCCATTTTGAGAAATAATCCCTGTATGTTCATAAGAGAGAAGTCAGACTGTGGTTTTATCAACAGTATTTATATGAGTCATAAAGTGTGTGTCCAGGCCTCCAGGGGAGAATGCAGCTCGAGAAAACTGCAGCTCTGTATATGTACACAAGGCAGAACGTCTTAAGTTTTCAATTTCTGTACACTGGAGGCAATAACAACGGCAGAACAGAGGATAGGACTGCAAAAAAAAAAGAAAAAGACAAAGAGGGGAGAAAAACAGAAAGAGAACAAAAGAGCACCGGACGAAGCAAAGAAGAACAAGGAAGAACGAGTATCTGAATTTGATGTGCTACACCAATGACAAAAAAATAATAATTTAAATTTACCCTGGACTGTAAAATAAAAGTCAGAAGAGGAAAGTAAAAACACAAGAGAACTGTAACAAAACCAAAAGTATTCAGTCTGACTGATCAGATGACTGCCTAATTAAGAAACCAGCCACACAATCCTAACTGCAGCAGCCCTGTTGGAACTCAAAGTCCTCTTGTGGTCCGCCTACTTGTCGATCAGGTCCCTGACCGCTGGTGGACAGAGGAGCCGATATGTTTCCTATGGTACATTTGGCACTAGTATTTGCCTTTGGTCCAGCAATAGGCAAATAAACGTCTGTGTGTTTCCCTAAAAAGGTAAAAAAAAAGGCGGCTCATTTTTTCAGTTCCACAAGCCTCCAGCGGAGGGCAGGTGGGGGTGGCGTGGGATGGCGATGAGCAGAGTAGAGAAGCGTTGTTGTGTTTTGTTTGTTTTGTTTGTTATAAAACTATTTCTAGCGCGCGCTGCTGTCCCTCAGAACCACCAAGTCCACCATCCGCTGGAAACTCTTCAGCAGAGAGACGGCTGTCTCGTGCTCCATGTGTAAAAAACTATGTCCGTTAGCCTGCAAGGCAAACACGCAGCACAGTCAACAGCATGTGTGTGTGTGTGTACGTGGATGTATGTGTTGCAGTATTTATGTCAATGTGTGTGCTGTGGGGAGGATGGAGGGTCACTGCCATCATTATCTCAGAAACACATCACTGTTGGGGAAAAGAGAGAGAAGAGGAGGAGCTACACAGTCATGCTGTAGAGAGAGAAGGGGTAAAGACAAAAAAGGGCTTTTAGATGAGTTCATCAGCTATACTGTACATCTGTGGAGAGAAGGTGGAGGGGGGAGAGAGGGGAGGGGAAACATGATGGGGATGATAGACGGGAGGTAAATCCTTTGTGGTATCTCTCATTCTGACCTGACGGTGTAATGCTCAAGGATCTGTGCGAGATCAATTCTGCTCCTACTTTGAAATAAAAACTATGCTAAACACCAAAATCCAATATTCGTTATTACTCTGTGAAGTGTTTATTGATTCATTTTGATTTATCGACACAGGAGTGAAGGTTGTCTCAACAGCTAATGCTGACTCTGGAAAAATCTAAATTGGTTGCTCATGTTAAGAAAGGGAAGCATCCATGTTTACTTTTGACTTAAGACTTGTGTTTAAGAGAAACAAAGATATCACATGAAAATGAACATGGTATAAAAAGCTGCTAACTGCAGTAATCATTGCAGTTTTTTTTAAAGAATAAAATGCTGAAAGGTCTCAAGGTTAAGCCCTGTATGTGACGCTGTAGAAGGTATAAAATGTACATTGTGTTTAAATAATGTATTCATACTTTTACTTGTATTATTTGAATGTCCAGATGTTCATTATTTTCTTCTTTGACTTCTTAGTCCTGATTTTTGATGAGCTCACCACAACAACATGCTGTAAACCATGTTGAAGTAAATAATAATAATAATGCCATGTTGACATCTTATTGAAACATTTTGAATAAAAAGAGTAATTACGCTGTCAGATAATGAACATGCAGATTGGGAACAGTCAAACAAATGAGTCTGGTTTGCAGTATGACCTGGAAACATGTCGCATTGTTTGTAGTAAAAACAAACAGCTTTACTGTGAGACCAGTCATTGGAAATCAATGAGCAATCGCCTGATTTGCTAAAATCTATACGTAAGTCTGTGATTGGTTGTTTAACTTCAGTATCTATTTTCTGCAGTGATAACTATTTTTCTACATCTATGTGTATAGAAGTTACATGTTGATCAGAATCTTCATTTTTTTACATTAAAAAACATTGAAAAATATTTGCATGTATACACGTAATTTGCTTTAAAAGGAGGTTTTTATCTGGTTTAGTTTCATTTTTTAAACGTGTTTCGAGGTTGAACTGCCTCAATGAAAGAGTTAACAAAGTCATATCTGCTATATCTTTTTAAATGTTTGCAGTCCCTCAGTAGTTCGAACCAAAACTGTTCTGTTGCCGACTGTTCTTTTGGCGTTGTTTCTTACCATAGACAGTAAAATAAATCAACCACAGTGCGGAAACCCCCTTTTTTATGAAACCCCCTTTTCAAGCCCCATTTTCCATTGCGGCTGTCCCCTTCCTCTTTTGTTTTTTAAACAGTAGTGACTACATTTGTACAACCGGGCTGATACACAATGTTACATGACAATCCTTGCTAACAGGCTGTGGTGCAAATCAGACAGGTAGCGGTACCCTAAAACATAACTGACTATTTTACTCAGAAAAAGACATTTATTTATTAAATAGTTCAGTAATTGAGACCATCAAATCTTTGGGAGAATGTTTACTGGGTCCATGAATCAAGTTGGAAGTAATTTTCGCATATGGTTTCATACAATCTGACTTCTTTTTGCAGCCGGTTTAGTTACCCCCTGCTGGCCATTACAAAGAATGCAGGTTCAAGTGTGATTATAGGATACAATCGTTTTGATTTCATCTACTCAGCTCTCCCACAATTTATGGCTACTGATGAATGAGAGAGGTTGGGGGGGGGGGGGGGGTCATGCCTGATAAATGGACCAACAGGTACACACACAAAGTAGAATACATGGGGTGGGAGGGAAATGCTGAAGCCTGATAAAAACAGTCAAAAAGAGCCTCTGTTTCTGTTTTTTGTCGATGAGTAAGAGGACGTTACCTGCAGTATCTTGTCTCCAGGCTGCAGGGCGGATGCGGCGGGCCCGTCATGCTGTACCCTAGTAACAAAGATACCCTATAAGTCAAAATGATACACCGTTAGGACAACACAGGGACACGATGGTTTAGAATCTTTGCCTTTCTCATTCTCATCTCAATATCCATCCCTCTAAAAAATAACATTTCTGCCAGAAATATATATGGGAGTTCACCAAATAAATTGTCTTTGTTTTCAATTTAGAGAGGCATGCAATTTCAAGATTTACTTGCTATTTGCATCTTTTTTTTAAATATACAGAAGCTGAATGAAACACTCCTCCCAAAGACATCAATTATACATGTCAGAATGGTTCATAATCTCTCTATGCATGTAAGGCCTATATACAGTAGACAGGAGCTTAGAAAGAGAGAAAAAGTCGATAAATAAAGTTAATATATAAAGGAGAGGGGGAGAAGAATAGGTGTGGGATGGGTACTGACTTTAGGGGAAAGCAGTAGGTAGCAGGGAGGGCAGAAGATAATTCATCCCCGATATTTTACCTCGATTACCCAAGGCAGAGATTGTAAAAACACCAACATCTTTGCATCGAGAGCTGAAAGATGTTTTTGAACACACACAGAGTGTGGGACGATGCAGCTGTGTCCGCTCAGCGTGGTTCAACAGGTTGTGCACGTGTTGAACGCACAATGGTGAGCTTAGGTGACACCAGTTAGCCCAAAACAAAAAAAATAAATACAATGTGATGTAGTATTGAGAGTGCAGCAGCACCTACATACTACAGTCTGTGAGTGAGTGCAGGAACAAACACATATATTGCATATTAAAAAAAGGTGTGTGTGTTAGAAGTATTAGTTTAGCTGCTATTCACAATAACACTGGAGCTTATACAGTGAGCCTCATACGCTTATAAAATCAAGAAATGTGGCTCGAAAATGTTTTAGTATTCTATCCAAAGCGGTTAAAATATTCATTTTAGCTTTTGAACGACCAGTTTCCACATGCATGGACTTGGTCAGCTGATTTTAGTCATATTTTACGTCCATTAAAATCCCTCCAGGGCCCGATAAAGCATATTTATTTTAAAATTGAAGGACTAGTTGCAGTCAGGTTGCGTATGGAGCTCATTGTACATTACAAATGTATTTGTTAGCAGCTGAAAATTGTTAGTCACAATGATTTTACTTTTGCATACTATAAAGTTGAACACAAAGCTGCAGTCCCCTGCAAAAAACCTGCTATCTTCAAGACTTTAGAATTTTTCACAAATGTTGAAGATGTATGTTTTTTTTGTATCGCTACGTTTGACAGTATTCGTACTCAGTTACAAAAACCAGGAAATATTGGGGTGTGTTTTTTGCAGCTTGGTGATAACATAGATATAGTTGTATCTAAAAGATGAAAGTTAATAAATATGTTCGTTATAGACAGCAGCTCAGTGTGCAAAGACAGCAGATTTAAGAACACCAGGAAAAGAAAATTGGATTTTCAGACGCTCATGACTCAGATGTGACTAATAATCCATCTCGGGCCCCTTTAAACCCTGTCTTGTGTTCTTACATGGAGCATGAGAAGCTAATCCATCAAAGCCCGGGATCACTCTCCTGTCAATACAGGAACTGAGTCACCGAATCGACTCACTGAATCCTAATTAGCTAGAAGTAAACCTGACCCAGTGGCTTTGAGAGAAACAGGTGGTCTTTGAAGTCATCTCACAAGATCATTGTCGTTTCTTCCTTTCAGACACATGATCTTGACTTCTTGTTCTTCCCTCAGAGCTCTTGTTGGATTTGATGTCACAAGAATAATCCTGTTTGAAAATGTTTCTTATTAATTAGTTAGAAAAAAATTCTAATTAATTACAGAAAACTTGAATAAGCTAAGTTAGCAGCCGGGTGCTTGATTTTTAAAGGAAAATATAAATATAATTAAGGATTGAGGATTTTTTAAAGAATATTATTCATGTTGTGGGCAGAAATTTAAAGAGATTTAGGTCAAAGAAATTAGAGTCATAATAATAATGAAAAAATGTAGACTGTCCCTTTAAAGGCTTGAGTAGAAATGCACAAAACATTAAAGAGAAGATGTTTTTTGTTTGAACTTGAGTGCAGATAATGGACTTTCCACTTCAAACTGTCATGGTTAAAGCTATTTTAAAGATGATGCTGCTCTAACAGGATATCATTATTTATCAAATATAAATGATCTTTAAGAAGTTTATTTAATAGATTTAAATTTCACTAATTTATTTGGGCTAAAAGTGTAACTAAGATACATCAAAGGTATGGGCGCAAACAACAAGCTGACCACAAGAGGGAGCCACAGTCCTGTGGAACAACACTCAGGGGAACAAACCCACAGATGTATAATTTATCAGTCATGCTGTTTCTATTCACAGACCTTTAGAACTATTTGAACTTTGGCTTATTCAGACCTAGGTCTCTAAATAAAATGTACACACAAAGACATAAAGACGGTTTAAACGATTCTTTTCCTACTTTTACAAATGGCTTCGTCTACTCTGAATAAAAATAGAAACAAATGTAGAAAGGGTTGGGCAAAGTAAGTTCTCATAAGTAGGCCATGATGAGCAAAAGAATATTAAAGGCGTCTGCATTTGTTTGAGCTTAAACTGCTGACGAATCATCCCTGAGCTGACAATCATAGAACAAAAAACATGAAAGAAAGCTTCAACTGCTTCAGCAAGGTGCCTCACGTGCATGCAGGGACGTTACAACGGGGTTTAAAGAGATGATAACTGTATTTATATCACAACACACACAGGAAATGCATATTCCCCATATTTCACTTTAGACGGTTTACATTTGAGCTGTACTTGCTCTCATGACTGACCGAATAATCAACATTTGCAGATACTTGGAGGATGAGCAGGTAACAAACTGTCACTGTTGATCATTGACAATTTCAGAAACTGCAGTGTGATCGTAAAGGTCAAATTTACCCTTCATAGTGAAATATCACAAAGCAGTCCAAAATATAAAGTAATCTATATAAAGCATGTTCTGATTCTTTGAAAACATATCAATATAATTTATGTTTAATGTCAATTATCTGCTTCTCATTTGCCATTGGCACCATGTCCTGCTGTGAAACACGGCATTCATAACGGACAAGCAGCGGCTGATGGAAGCTTTATGAACACGAGCGGAGACAAGGATGATTAAATAACTGTACGAGTCAGCAACTGAGTCACTACTTGTCCACATAAAACTAAAGTGAAATGATGAATTGACACTTTCTGTTATCACTTCACACCCCCAACTTAAATGAATTCATCGTTTGTCATATAGGCCGCACAAAGGCTGAACGTTTAAAAGAGCCCTTCTCTATTTATAGTAACTGTCTTGTCAGTTACTCAACATCTGAAATAACAGTCAGTGAAATCTGCCATACTTCCCATCCTCGCATCAAAGTATTGAACATCTAAAAAAAAAACAAAAAAAAACTCAACCCACGGTGTCCCAGTACTAAAGCAGCCTCCTTAAAATAGCCGTCAGAGCTCTGTGAGCGGCACCGCTCCTTTAGACCGACTATAGCAGCGTGTTTCTAGGACAGGCTGCCATGTGCAGGAGGCCTGAGGGATCTGCAAGCCAAACAGGCTCTCTGTGGCGGCACACACTTTGAGAAACGGCTGAACTCAGAAGGAAGGAAGAGTTTGGCACCTTTTGCAGTGATTGTATTTCAAAAGTGGGGCTGTGACTTCATTTTCCAGGGAGGAGAACACTGTAGAGATGACCCAAACACAGAATGACTTACTATTAATGATACAAAGAGTGTATTTACAGCCCTAAACTTGAAGATTACCGAACTATTATCATTTCTCTGGAGTCTACCTTCCTGTTTTGTAATGTTTTCCAGGATTTACAGTATGTTAAGAACTTGTGTTTTGGCATATTTTACCTACAAACCTCTGGCTTCTTCACCCAATTAACAATCAAACTGTTTTTTTTTCCAAATAGTCTGCAGTATAGGATCACAGACTCAAAGTTAACCAAGTCAACTGCTGCCCTTAAGACACACAGACGTACGGACAGATGCACGAAACACTGCGGTAACGAGCAGCAGTTTCCATGGCAACTCTGAGGTAAAGCCGGGGGAGGCTGTGATAGGCTGGCTGGCCGGGTCGGGTCGTACCATGTCGGAAGGTTTGAAGGGGTTCCCCTGGCCACTGATGCCACCAGAGATACTGAAACCAAGACCAGGGTTCTTCTCTATTCTCACACACAACTACAGAGAGAGAGAGGAGGGGCAGAAACAGAGAGACAGAACAAACAAACAAAAAAAAAAAGAAAGACAAGTGAAAGTGAAATACAAAGATCGTAACCATCTGTGGTAGATAGACAACATGCACAACAGTGCAACAGTGCTTCATGCGATGTTTTGGCACGTTTTGGCAGCTATGTTGGAGGTCTGCAGTTATCTGGTAACGATGGTTGAGCCACAAATATCCTCATCAGAGTTTTTCTTTGAAGGACTATAAATGCTGTCTCTCACTAGGAAGGGGGAAACCAAAAAAAAACCTGCAGGAGGATGAGCTAATCTGAGCGGTGTGAATGACTTCATGTTTCAACCTAAACTGGTACAGTGATCTCCATCTGTGAAATATCTCAGATTTAGATCGACGCCTCCGTTTCTTTTTCTAGACCCGTTTCTGCACAAACTGTTGCTGTTAGGTGGCTAAAAGTACTCACAGATGTCCCAGTTATTGTTAACTGCTTGTGAAGCCTTCAAAATCCACTTACTGACATGAGAATCTGATCAGAATAATACAGCTAATATCTATATTCAGGGTCTCATGAAGAGTCCATGAAATTATAAGTGCAAATAAAACCTCCTACTTTTAAAAATAACCTTGTTTTTTTTAATCTGAATCAGAGCGGATACAGCAGCCCCACTATTGGAAAATATTCATTTTGGTTGGTGATGCAATATCAAATTAAAATCACTCTGCTTTCCACGTCATAGTCAGCCCCCCACATGCATTGTTAGCTGAGATGTCCTTTTTGTTCTCCATCATTACAGAACTAAACTCCTTCTGGGAACCCTAAAACACCCACGGATAAAAAGGATCAAATACAGCTCACATCGAACGCCAACAAACTGCAGCCGACAAAATGTAAAAATCACAGTGTTCAATCTAAACCTGTACTGTACGTGATTGTTAATAACTATGCTAACACTGAGCGTAGATAGCCGAAGAGCTGCTATGGGACTTTATCAGTTAATGTTTTGATCAAGCATCAGAGAAATATCAGAAAAGCTTTTAGAAACTTAAATGACCATATTACGTATATGGATTGAAACTATTATTCTGATTCTTTTAGAAGTCTACTTTAATGTTCATAAGACCATTTCTTACATGTTTAAAACAGTATGCTTTCCAGCTTGGCAGCTTCTTTTCTGACTTACTGAAGTGCATCTCTGTATAATTTCACTTGTTCATTTAGATTAATATTCATGGGACTTAGTCTCCAAATGCACCCTGTTATTATCAGCTGGTCACTCAATTGTAAAGTGCTTTGAATAACTCAAATCTAGTTCATACATGAATAACATCTACTTGATATAACATTAATTAAAACAAACAACTGTTATTTTTAATATTGCTAAATTCGACTTTGTCACAGTTACAAACGAAATCCATGTAACTAAATTTTGTTGCACAGACCTCCAAGATAGTGTGCAGTACAAACAGACAAATGGTCAGACAGACGGATACCTGCTCCTGGAAACCATCCGTGCTCTTCTGGCCTTTAGTCTGCAGCAGGCAGCGGGCGCTCTGAGGCCGCGGGTTAGTGTGCGTCATGACGACCTGGTTGCTGTGGACCATGCCCTGATTGTGGTACTGGGGGTTGGTGGCGGGGAGGGAGGGTTGATGGGAGGAGTGAGAGGAGTGGGGGTTGTACTGGGGTTGGTTCCCTGATGGGGAGAGGGCCATGGGCAAGCCGGATCCTTGGTAAGCCTGTCCAGGAGCAGGATGTCCTGGACAGGGCAAAGAAATGGTCAAAAACTCATCAATATCAACCAGTTATGTTATTTGCTCCCCAATTTATTTATATCTCCAGCCTGCCTATGCTGTTTCCCTAAGACATATTCACAATACGAGCGACAAATGAACAAGTTTTTTCCTTTTTACCTTGACTCATGTTGCCTTGGTACTGCCCCCCAGAAGGCACCACTGACAGGGGCATCCCGGGTTGGTATTGGCCCCCTTTGTTCATCATCCCATCGTAGACCTGCTGCCCGACCACTCGGTGAGGTGTAGTGGACGAGGAAGAGGAAGAGGAGGTGACGATCATGTGTGTGTTGTGTGATTGGTGGGACTGGTTGTGGGAGTGGGCACTCTGCGGACAGAGGAGAGGCAGTTAGACACGTTGCATTATAAATCCAAGAAAAGCATTGCTGGGTTAGACTAGCAAGCTAGTACCTTCTTCATGAGGTTGTCAGGTGGGACGTCCCTCCTGCCGAGTGAGTAAGGAGCCCACTGGTTGCTCCCTGACACCCCCTCCTGGTCGTTGTCCAGCATAGCAGCCTGCTGAGAGGGGGTCTAACAGAGAGACAGAGAGACACAATGACCATTACTGAAAATGAAGATCTACTTTGAGCCATTCTTTTAATGTATCGGCCTTTCACTGCCTTGGTTTCAGGCAGGTTAAAATGAATGTCATGTAAGATTCTGTTGTTTTAACAATGGAAACTGTTGGACTGTAACAGATGAGTAAATCAGTTTTCCATTTGAAGTGAAGTAACTGTTGAGCAGTTTGATAAACAGACATCATGTTCTTAATGCTGTGGCAGCTGACAAATACCAACATAAACAATGGGCCCTCATTTAAAGCTCCCAACATTAAAAGATTAACATTCTTTATATATTTATAGTTCATTATCAAGTTATCAGCATAATAAAGAATAGCTTCAAAATATTTTTTTCAACTATTTTTATGCACATCCAAGTAAATTGCATACAGGTGCAGGACAAAAAAGGTTTAAACTGCAGAAAAAAGAGAAAGGTCCGTACCCTGTTCTGCTCCCAGTGATGTTGCCCTTAATAAAGTTGCTCAGTGGGAGCTGAACAGTGTGCGGACCTTTCCCTTTCTTCTGCAGTTTTATCTATTTTTATATCACTATTCTTGAGATTGTATACCAAGAATGTATGTGCGATCTGATTGCAGATTGGATTGACTCTTCCAAAAAAACAAAAACAAACCTACAGTCATTCATTTCTAATCCAACATTGCTGAACCTTGATCGATTCATGAATGACATCACCTTTTTCTGACTGAGACATGACTCCTTCAAACAGTTTGGAGTAGTACAAAATTGAAAATTGTGTGTTCATGCACAAAGCTGGCTGGGAAATTATAAAAAACAAACAAAAAAAAAAAACATGTCTAATCCAAACTGCAGTATTAGCTAACTCTCAAACTATAGAGCGGGGTGTAAAGAAAATGCACAAGACTCATACAAAGATCTGCCTGCAGTCTGACTTAAGACAATAAAGCATTTTACAAGTGTGCAGAGAAATGTTTGTTTTAGGTAATGTCATCGCTGTTTCATCTCTGTCCTTAAAATCTTTCATGTGAAAACCAATCCCAGTGGAGTTTATCAGCAGCCAGACTTTACAATACATTGAAAAAGGATGAGATTTGAAGAGACAAACTATGATGCGTTGACCCTCACAGCCTGAGTTTGATAGTCAAGGCAGTTCTGAACACCTTGGTTACAATAGAAATAATGGCACACAGTCAAGTCGTAGTTCATTGTAGCTGTAGTTTTGGGCAGAGGCAGGGCAGATATTCTCGATAGTGACCCGTGTGTGCTGTAAGGCTGTCAACATTTTCAATCATCTTTCGAGACCACAAGTTTAAAAATGATTCAATCTCGGTTATTTTGATGATTCCTATTATTGAAAAGTACCAAAGCTGCAAAAGTAAACTTCAGATCTTCAGTCATATTAAAAGAAAAAGAGAGAGAGAGCACTGTCTAAAGTGTAAATATTCGTTGGCAATGTCTCAGTATCAAAAAGTTGCCAGAGTTTTTGTAGAATTTAGACAGTGTTAGAAGTTTGTCTGGATTTTTTGATCATTAAAAAGAAGAAATGATCCAATATTTGGTGGCTTGGACTTGTTTTCTTTTGTTGCTGTGGTATTGAAACAAGTATAGAAATCATGTAATTGATGAGGTTGATGTCGTTTGATATTATATTAATATCACAGGTGTCGTATCAAAGTTCAAAATCTGGTACTGTGACAACCCTAGTGTGCAGTAATGAGAGCAGGGGTTCATCGTTCCCACAGTGATACTCACAGCGTTAGCAGACGGAGGAGGAGGTAGTGGCAGCCAGCGGCCAGCAGGGGGATCATGCTTAGTGTTATTGTAAAGATTAAAGTTCAAAGTGCTGCTGCGCCCCTGGCCGTGCCCCCCGCCCTGACAGAGCATGCCCAGCGTGAGCGTGTTGTGCTTTAGGACACCACTCTGATTGGAGGAGACAACATCACATGACACGAGTGAATGTGGGGGGGTGGGGGTAAGGGGGAGGGTGGAGCTGCGTGGGGACAACACACTGTGAGCTCCACAAACAAACAAACAGATAAACAAACAACAATAACACTGATAAAACAACAACAACAACAACAGTGCAGAGTTGCTGAAAGCACAGAGAAATGTTAGCTGGTGACCGGTCATTACACACAGAGAACATCTGGTCATACAAGCAACAACAGGCTCATTCCAACATTAGTGTGTAGAGTTTCAGATAGTGTGTGTAGGTACATACGCTGATGCGCCAACAATCTATAAGTCGCTTTAATTGTTTAGACTCTTCTATGTGTATCAATGCTTGATTTTTGTTCCATCCCACAGCTCTGTCTTTTTGTTTTTTTTCCTGGTGGGTGTTTTTTTTCATCGAATGACGATGTGAACAGAACATTAAAATTCTGCATATTATCAAAAGCGTTTCTGATTGTTTGTGCTCCAGACCTCCCCCCTTTCTTCTCTGAGTAGGCTGCCTGTTGAGGCACCGGCTCTGATTAAAGAATTATCAGTTTGACATTTTGTAGAATATGTTTGTTCACCTTCTTGCGGGGACTTTCTCAAGATTGATTGCTCATGTCTGTTTGGGGACATACAGGTAGGAAAACAAGGAAAGTGGCCCAGAACAAAGGAATACAATTATCATTTGCAGTTCTCCACATGATGATCTTTTCTTTTTTGAATGATTGTATGGCTTTGCTATGATCAAACATCAAAATGTTAGCTGGTCTCTAAAGCCCTACCAGAATAGGTGCTGTTTCACAAATCAACAGAGATACTTTAAAACACTGTTGCATGAACTTCTATTAAACGCTTGCCATCATTTGTGTGACATTTGTCTTATTACAAGGAAATAGAAGACATGTCACAAGGTCTCTTTACTGTCCAAAGCAGAATGATTTGGTTTATACTTCAGAGTTTGTGTTTTCCTGAGGGTGCAGTAGGTCAGGCTGACAGAGCGACAGTGTGGATGGGACACACATGCAGCCAAACACATACCTGGTCAACCTTTACAACACAGACTTACACAGATACAGACAGGAGGGCCTCCGGAAGCTGTGTGAGTGTGTGTTCACATGTCCCTGGTTGTGTCTCTGTATTGCACTGACTTACCCGGTCCAGTCGTTTGGCCTCTATGTGCCTCAGTAGCTGTTGCCTCCAGTCGGCGGGCATCCTTGAGGTGATGTCTTCAGGTTTCTGTGGTACCACGGGTCTTACTTTGATGGTGTCATCTGAGGATTTCTCAGGGCAGGTTGCCAGGGTGTAGTCAGGGGGCATCTTCTCCAGCAGGGCAGCCATGGTGGGACGAGCGGACACTGGCCGGGCCTGATGACAAAGAGTTGGTATTTTTTTAATTTAAAGATGCATTAACCAACACTTTATATCTTCTCATTATGACTGAGTAATGCCCATCTATTTGTAAAATAGAGAATTCGTATCAAACCTGCAGTTCCCTTTAGCAATAAAATGCAATGTAGCATCCTTGATTATTATTTGATTTGGATTTTGGGGCTCCCAGCCTGGATGTTTTTGTTCACCACTTTTTTTTTAAGTTTTTGCTTTCACCAAAAGACAAATCTTACTCTAAGAAAAGTACACTGCAATAAACAGCTAAAAGCAAACAGAGTAAGCGATTAGCTGGTGAACATACTGGAGCAGAACATTAGCGATCTTTACTTAAACCTACTTTATGTACCTGAGCACTTGGTGGTTTCCAAAAAAAAGCCCTAAAAATGTGTACACTTTGGACTCAAATTGATCATTTAACAATAACTTTACATCAATGCTAAAGTTGAGCATTTTGTACTGATGCAAAGTTGCCTAAAAGTAGATTATAGCAGGCTTTACGCAGGCCCGTCTGGCAGTTTGCTTTGAATGAAGAGGTGACATTAGTAACTATGCTGAATATGTGACAGCACTTACAATGCTAACCATGTTCACCATCATGGTTTAGGATGTTGCCCATTGAGAATTAGCACTAAAGACAAATAAAGTTGAGGATAATGGAAAGTGCATTGCAGGGGAGGGTGGACATGGATATCTGTGCAAACCTTTGTTCTTTATTTATTAATTATTGTAGTGGTGATTAATGATTTTAAAGATAATGGGTATGAGTTGATAGAAGGAATGCCCTTCCTTATATTAGCATTAAAAGTGCTAAGAAAGACATCCTGTGGTGTTTAGAGGGTTAGACTGCAGTAATGCAAACATTATTCTGCACCATAAGGAGAAGATTTTGCATAAAAAGTTGACACTTTTCCCCTGGTAGGTGATGTATAATCCAACATTTACTTTTGCCTTGCATTGTTGGCTTAAGACTGCAGTTATATGTGCTCAGTATTCGTTTCCTGACTTTTCCTTTGCCTCCTCTGCCCTGCTCCTTCATGCTGAGAGCAGCCAGATAAGTTGCTCTGCGCATCTGATCAGTATTCTCCTGGACATCTCTCTGCGACTATTTTTGGAAAGTCTGACTCTGGGCAAACCCAGACCATGCTGCGAGGATTATTTATAGTAGTGGGAATACCTTGGGATCTGGCAATAAGGACACCTGCGCTACTCTGCTTAGACTTCTACTACAATGACCTGGACCCAGGTAATCAGTGCAAAAAGGATGAATTAAATGCTTCCAATCCGTCATATGCCTAGGCTAATAGCTTCTCGATCAAACAAAAGAAACACAGTATGTGATCTCCTTTCATTTGGATGAAAATAAAAACAAATTGACCGTGAAAAAAAATCCGATTTTTTTCAGAAACCTCCTGCACCTCATCCATGCGCTGGATGAAATTAATATTTTGAGCCATTTTTCAGGCCATAGCACAAAAACCTGACTGTTTCAGGTTCTCTTATGTTAAGATTTTATAGGATTTTTTGGCCTGAAATTTTTCAAAATAAAGTATTTAGTTTGTGACTGTGGGTCAGACCAATAAAACATTATCTTAGGCCATTTTGAAAAAGATTTCTCCCTTTAGTTTCTGAAACAAAATGTTGAACTTAATTGTTAGCTGAACCTATTTTTTATTTTTTTTACTGCTAGCGTCATTTAATGGGCACACATGAGCAGGTTACGTGACAAACAGTTTACCTGAGATGCTCCGTAGGTCTCCGTGCTGTAACTCCTGGCAGAAAGGGGGCGGCGCTGAGTCAGACTCTTAGTTGGATAACCAATCATGGGCTTCTTCTGTTCCTGGTAAGTGGGATAGTCATCGTCGTAGCGACCGTTCCTCTTATTGTGCAGCATCTGGCTCTGGTTGTCAGACATGTTGGTGATTGCAGCGTGCTCCATGGGGCTGGAGTAAACAAGAGCCCGGCTGTAAAGAGGGGGGTCGGCCTGAGGAAGAGGACAGTTTCATCAGACCACTGGAGCATAAAACATTCAAATATCAATTAATACAGAAATAAAGCAAATTCCAAAATACAAGATGATTTTCATGACCTAAAGGCCCAAGGATAGCACCAGCTTTTAGCCGACTGTCCCACATTTCAACAATCACATGAACAAAACTGAGGCCAACAGCTCTCTTACCTGCTGTCTGTACTGAGCCTCCTGCAGCGCCTCCTGCTGGGCTTCATGGACTCTGCGGAACAAAGCCAGCTCTGTAGAGCTCACTAATGAATCTGCTCTCCTCAGAAACCCTGGTCTGGAGCGCTGCGCTGGGATTGGCTGCTGCTGCTGCTGCTGGCTGGGAGGTCCGTCCTGATTGATTGGTGACTGGGGGAAAGAAAACATCTCCAGCGGAGGATATGCACGATACCGAGGGCTCACCAGCTCCTTGGGTAACGTCTTCCCTGGTTGGTTGATGTACTCTATGGCCTTCGTGGCGTGGTTGACGTAATCAGGAGTGTTTGGGAAGGGTGGAGGGACCCGTCGATCCATGGTCACCTGATTGGTAAGAATGTGTACCGGTAATTTCATTAAATCTTTCAGCCATGTTTCCGATCATACAAAACTGCTGTGTCGATGTTTGTTTCATGACTTCTTTTGGTGTAAGATTCCCACAATGCCACCATTTTCTCTGGTGTTGAACAATGAAAACAAGTCAATTGGTCCGACAGTCTGCCCAATAAAAAAAAAACTCTTCTCTGAATCAGAAGTTAGGTGTGCTAGATGCCAGCATTAAATTGATTTGGCACAACAAATAAACATTGGCTACTGACATCATACTCCCTATTATAATGTAATGTACCAAACAACAACATGAAAAGACTTCTACTGTTAACTATTAATCTGAACTGTAGCTCAGCGCAGCCTTTTGGAACTTAAAGTTATGACTTAGCTGTCTGTCATATATACTGATTTGGTTTACTCTCACTGTTTCATAGAGCTCTATTCTGTGCGATACAGGAAGCCCTTCAACTTAAGAATCTATCGACCTTCTGTGCATCACCTGCTAAGCACCATACAGACCCGGGACGTCTGTAAACAAAGTGGAGTATTTAGGTGACTAAAAGCCTGGATGATTTCTTCAGAAGTTGGTAGAAAGCAAAAGCAAATGATAGATACCTGAATCTAAATAAAACAGTTTAATGGTAGTGCTGCTAACCTGGGGGTTGTAGTTGTGGTCAAAATGATAAGCCTTATGTGGGATGGAAGGTTTTTGGTTCTGTCCCATCTGGTTGCTGGCTCCGTGTCCAGGGAATCCCAGCTCATCGTCTAACATGGGGGCGGACTGTGAACGTGACATGTTGGTCTGCTCCATAGAACCAGAATACTCGGGACGGTCCAGACTTGTCTGCTGCTCAATGGATGAGCTGTAGCTGTCCACGGGAATACTGATGATAGAAGACACAACAGAAGGGCTTTAAAAATCACTCGACTTCTGTTATAGAGAGAGAGAGAGAGAGAAAAAAACCTACCTGTAGACCTTGTAGGAGCCAATGTCGATCTCATCGATGCTCTGTGACTTCTTAAACTTGGATCTCGTCTCCCTCATCATGGGAGACAGGCGGTCTGAGCTTTTACTCATCACCACCGTCACCTTGTTTCCCCCGCTGACAGTTAGCTGATCCTTTCTGTTCTGGTCTCCCTGGTTGTTGTGGTACGACCAGCTGCCAGGCAACGGCCCTCCACCATGTTCAAGTCTGTGGGTATTATAAAGGATAATCATTGGCATAGTCATCTGTAAAAGACAAAGCTATGAAGCTAAGAAGAAACATTCTTTGTCTAAACAATGAAAGGGTAAAACAATGTCACAAGTCTTTTATTTAGTCCACTTGCATGGCTGACTAAATGTTGTTAGTTTTTCCGCTGGAGCTCCATTTAATTACCTGGGGTCTCCGTCCTTGCGGTCAGGGTTGGGGCTGGAGGAGGGCGTCAGATCCAGTTTGGAAGGGAAAGCGGTCCGGTCCTCCAGGGGGCTTGGGGTTCTGGTCCAGTTCTGCCAAGGATTCTGGGATGAAGGTCCAGATTGTTGGTCATTGTCAGGAGTCGAGCGTTGGTTGCTGTGGAAGGGGAGCGTCTGGGTGTCCAGCTCCAGAGGGACCCCTACGATTCGCTCTTGCCTGAGGAGGGGGCGGCGCCCGTGTGTGGACTGGCTGCGGGGTTTGGAGCCCAGCGGAGGGTTTCCCTGACTCGTATTGGAGGATGGACCATCCAGAGGAGACTCCTCAGCATCAAAACCTGTGTTGTCATAGTGAGGGGCTTCTGCCCAATCAAAAGGCTCGCTCAGCGGGCGTCGATCCCCTCGCTGCTGCAGGGTTCCTGACGGAGGGGTTTCCCTCTGAGACAGCAGGGGCTTGGAGTCAATGGGCTTTGGGAACGACTGAGCCAGTCTACAAAGATAAAAAATAGTAATAACTGATTATGCAGTAAAATCATAAATCACATTTATTGCTTTATTAAGTCACACTCAACGGCACTATAACTCTCCCTCTCTGATGTCGGAAACATCATTTAGCCAAAAACATTTGCTGCAGCTAATATAAGAGAGAGAGGCCTTACACAGAATACATTAATAACTTCCTCATTGCCACTTATAGTTTGCAAATACCAGAAGTAAGCAGACAAAGAGAAACATGTAAAGATTTTGTGCATAACTGCAGGGTTTTGTGAAATGACTACTTTAATGTCAAAAATACCACAGCAAACGTTTAAACCTGTAGTCTTGCACTTGGGACAGAGAGAGGCATGCAGCAAATGACCCAAAGAAATTCATTTTTACTGAAGGCATTCTTATGGTCACTGTTATTAAAAAAAAACACATACAGAACCTCTGGTGTTAGAGAGGAAATAAAACAACATCTGTCTCACATTTTTGGTTTTGCCTTGAATACATCCACCTTTACATAGTGGATAGTCAACAATACTAAGATTGTAAAGCAGAGGAGTCCACCTATATACAGTAAATGTGAGCACTCTATTATTACTAGAAATTTGGTTTGAGATTTACTACCACACCAATCACAGGAACTTTTTACAGAACGTGAATGACAATATTGCACATTGGGATCGCAACAAACTCTTAATACTATTACGATGCTCAGTATGGTGTACATAAGGAGCTTTGGTTATGCAGGAGGAGCAGGGCAATTAAAAACACTGCAGCAAGAGAAAGAAGATGTAATGGCACACTTGCTCCAATGCCACTAAATCTTATATCTTATTCTTCTTTCCCTCGCTTTGATAAGAACATGTACATGTGTAACAGAGGAATATAATTCATCAGTGGCTTTAAAATATCATTTACCTGGACTTATCAGGTCATGTGTTGATGTTAAATATATTTTGTGTCAAATTGCATAACCTCCATCATGCTCTAATCTTCAGTCTCTTGGAGCTATGCAGAAATGCTATAAATAAATATGGCAGGTGGTTTAAGTTGAGGTGTTTGTTGTTGTGTATAGCGGCGTCGTTTTTTGAAACAGTGTCAGAACATTTTTTTGAAACAGCCTTTAATGCTATTTTTTTTTTCATTCTGGATCTGTCAAACGTCATCATAAGTGTTCTGCAATCAGGGAAAGAACTTCAGTAACAGGACCATATCCCTTTGTTTTTGCTTTCTTTTTCATTCTTGGTGTCAAAAAAAATTCCTCTAGATAGTCCTGATGCCCAGACCGGATAGCTTTGATGCAGAGAGGAGAAGAGAAGAGAAGAGAAAGAGAGTGAATCCTGAAGAGAAGTCAGCAGCATCCTAATGAACGTCTGTGACCTTGACTGAGCGCGCAGAGGAGATGAGAAAGACACAGAAAGATGGACGGAGGAGAAGACGGATGGAGTGATTGGAAACATGGATGATAGATGGCGGAGATTGAAGAGGGGGAGGAAGCGAAAAAAAAGAAGAAGTGATGATGGATAGTCAGAGGGAGGGACGGTGATGAAATTGAACATGAAGCAAGCGTGTGTGTGTGTGTGTGTGTGTGTGTGTGTGTGTGTGTGTGTGTGTGTGTGTGTGTGTGTGTGTGTACCTGTTGGTCCAGTGTGTTTGAGGAGCCTGGTCCTTGTTCGGGGCTGTCAGGGCGGGTGTGTGTTGGTGTTGGTGTTGGTGTTGGTGTGTGTGAGAGAGAGTGTGTGAGTGTGCGTTGGCAGGTGGGTTGGAAGAGCCGGAGGAGCCCTGTGAGGGAGAGTAGTCGGAGTAGGTGGCCGAGGAGCCGCTGTGGTTCAGACAGTGGAGCTTATCCACCTCCTCATCTGTGGACTCTGGACAGAAACAGACACACAGATAGCTTTTTCAGTGAAAATGTCACTTCCTCATCTTTGTGGAAGCACTCTTAACATACAGGAAAGTGTGTTTGTCAAATGCCTGAAAAAAGAATTTGTCTTTATCTTGTTGGACTGGATTTGATTTATCCTCTCTTAAAACCAAGAGACATCGCTTCTATTGCAGTTTATATTTTCACACTCTGTAACCATTTAACCCTAAGTGAATCATATTTGTAACACAACTTTTTAAGACTACATCCTCAGTGAGATCTTTTCTTTCCCAAAAAAAAACCTGATAAATACAACCAGATACATGCAGTGTACAGATAACCCAGGAGCAAAGGGTATTCTCTTTGGGAGCTTTGAACCAAACATTGTTGTCGTAAATCAGTGCCACAAATGTAATTTTTTTTTAATCAATATTTTGCCAATTAAAAATAAATATATATACAAATTGTCTCTGATTCTTCGATTTGAATATTTCCTGGATTGATGCAACATACAATTACCTTATATGTTATGGTTTATTGTACAGAAAAGTTCATCAGGGTCTGAAGAAAGCCTCATGTTGTTCCAATGAGTGATTTTTAAATTTTTACTTGCCATAAAAACTTTTTTGGTTTTATCCAAATTATACAATATGTCTTGGATTATGTTTTTGCTGAACATCTGATTTTTACATTTTTGACTGAATCCTTTTATTTAATCATTCACTGATGCCTTCAAGGGATGAATTAAATGCAGCCAAACCCAAATTATCAGCTTGTATGTGATAACTGCATCACTTAAACTGAAGCTGAGGAGGCCTTGTTCCAGCAGCAGAAGCCAGACTTTCAGAGACAGAGCTCCCACAACCTTCAGCAAGTTGATCTGGCACTTCTACAACCCAACGTCCCTGACGCCCAGCCACCTCGGGCTGTGTCTCGAGATTACACTTGTTATGAATTGGCGCGATACAAATAATGATTGATTGACTGATTGAAACTCCTCTGCCATCTGAAATTCATCCTTTCTTTGAGTAAAAGCACATGGCAGAATGAATGATTTGGCGGACATTTTTTAGAAACCTCCACAAGCAGAATGTAAATCTCCTTCTTAAACGTCTTACACTCTTCTTCTCTCAGGATAACTTGGGACAATATTGAGTCCAAAACACTTAAGCAAGTCATAGCGGGGTTAAATGGGGTTGGGGAAACAGTTTTCATTCAACTACAAGCCCCATTAAAATCCTAAAATCTACCATGGAGACATGTAGAAAAAGCTTCAATCAAACCAATGAAAAGTCAGAATCCATTATGGAAAGGGAAATAAAAAATAAATAAAAGTCCAGTATAAATAAAAGTACTATTGAACCAGCAGACATTTGTAAAACCTATTCATATTTTAACAAAACAAGCCAATTACAGCTTTTTATTACCTTTGCCTTCAGACCTGTCAATCACAAATTACACACACCAAGCAGAGTTAATCATTTAGAGTTAATCTGACTTAGGGGTGGATTACACTCCGAGCTCTGAATTAAACAGTTTGTCATGAAGAAAAGATAATAACATCCTCGCTCAGTAGACGGGATTAAGGGACTAAATTATTTAGAACAAAGAAAAAAAAAAACAGATTTTCGATAAGGCAGTAGAATTCGCTTTGTGCTCATTAGTAAAACTTCTCCAGCTTTGGTTTTTAGCTTTTATGAAACTGAGGCCTTCAGGGCAAAATAAGTAAAAAGGCTGGTGAATAAAGCTGAACACTTTCGACTTGAATCTTGATTCACTGGAGACGTTCACTGGTACCCCCCCCCCCCCCCTTCTGTGTTTTGTGCTGAAATAAATCCGCTTAACACCATGACTAATTATTGGACACTATTACAACATGGCCCAAAGCTTCAAACAGCAGACACACTAAATTACTGAGTGAACTGAGTGTATGTGTGCTCCTCCGTTTACAACTATGAGCCTCTTTTTATGTCTCTGATGTATCTGTATGTATATTATATGACACCGTACCTTTCTTGTCCTTCCCCAGCAGCACCACCTTTGGTTTGTACATCGGTGGCTCCACCAGGGTGGGCCTCATGTCAGAGATACGGATGTCATTGGGAGAGCCGCCCATAGAGTCCTGTGAGAAGGGGGACATGCAGGTTCATATCAGGACCTCCTTACTGTATATATCTCACTTATGAGCTTACAAGGGAGCAGGCTTCTGTGGAAGGTGAGCAAATTCCAGTTAAAATTTAAACATATAGACAGCTTAACCAGACAAGAGAGCTCAGAATGAGGATCTTTTAATGTTTGAGTTTTTTAATTTAACCTTTACTTCACTAGGTAACTAACCCATTGAGATCAAGATCTCTTTCATAAAGAAAGGGGGAGCAGCACACCTCCTGATAAACATTACATGATAAAGAAACAGTTCTCAAACAAGAAGTAATTAGAGTATGCAAATCCAGTCAGTATGTGAAGCTAATGTTTATTAAAGCTGGAAAAAAGGGAACAACATTCAGTTTTGCAACAAGAAACCTGCAATATGCTTGCAAAGACATGAAAGAAGAGCGCTGGCTGCTTAACATGGATGTCAACAATTTGGCTTCATAAATATTTTCAAAACTCATCTTTGCACAGGCTTAATGAGGCAGGGAATTAATTCAATTAAACATGATGACTTTTGATGATTTACACTGAATGGAAAGAAAGCTTTTGTTATTCACAAGAAGGATTTTAAAGTCCTTAACTCACAGTTTGGAGTATAAACGTATGTGTGTAACTTTAAGAATGTGTAAATTTCCAACACCCTTTAAATTTTACGTACTTTATTAATCCCTGATGGACATTCTGGTTTGCACTCTGTTAATGAGAGACATGCTTCTCACACACATGGGTCTGAAATACACACATGCACAAACAGGATCTGTGGACGTGCAGTAATGGAGAGGTGTCAGAGTGGGGCTGAAACAAACTGCTCTGCAGGGAGCAGACTAGAGCTGTTGGGGGGGTTCTGTGCCTTGCTCAAGGGCACATCCAGAGTGCTGCGGAGGAGCAGAGGTCTCAGTTTGTAGGGTTTTGAGTTGGGAACCAGAGGGTCGTTGGTTCAAGTCCTGGTGCAGATCAAAACATGGAAGTTGGTCTGGTAGCTGGAGAGGTGCAAGGGCTCCTTGGCAGCACTCAGGAAACGCCCTTGCAGCTACCAGACCGACCGGGACTTGAACCGGCGACCCTGTGGTTCCAAACCCAAATCCCTACAAACTGATAACTCCCTGATAACATCAAAAGAAATCATGCAAACCAAACCTATTAATTTAAAAAGAAGATGACTGAGGAGATGGACTAAGCTGGGCCTTTCATCAAGCTAAAATCACCGTAGCTGCAGCCATGATGCTGTTTAGTTTAAATGTACTGTGGATCACAACGTGACAAACCTCCGAGCTCTCCGTCAAGTCTTCTTTGTCCTTCCTCTTGGGAATGTCGATGCCAGAGTTATGCATTGATCCCTGATCCATTAGCTGAGACTGAGAGAAGTCCTGCATCTCTCTGTCTGTCACCTGGAAAACACACACACAATTTGTGCTGCCTGTCCTACACCTTAATGATCACAAGATCTCCATCCTGTGGGGTGCTGAAGGACTGAGTCTTAATCCCTGGAAAATAAGTAAGCATTTCAAGTCACCTCACCTTGATGTCAATTTATAACACTTGTTTTGGGGTTAGATGCCTGAAATAGGTCTGTTGTGTAAACAAGCTTTAGAGCTTATCGAAAAAGTAAAATATGTCAGTGCACACCCTATTTGTGATTTCTTTTTTTTCTTTTTTTTTTTTTTACATCTCTCGGAAAAGGAGACAGCTAAAAAAAAGCAGCCGAATGAAACACACAAGATGTGAGGGACATCAAACATCATCATGGTAAACACACAAGTGTAAGCTCAGTGGCAGGGACGATAAAATCATGCAACTGTGGTGTAGCTCATAAGCATGCTACAGTTAGCCTTTTATTTCTGGCCGTTGCTTTTACGTTTAAAAAAAAAAAAAAAAAGGGTAAAGGAATCCTAACCTCTAAACAAGCTAAGCTAACATACGCAGCAGCACTGCACTTAGCCTCTTTTGACACCCTGAACCCACCCAAGGGTTTACGGGGAAATTGTGATATTAAACTTTAAACTACTTAATTATGTGTTTAGTTTTCATCTTCTACGATTAAGATTTTAAAAACACACTCTTACCATGTTTGATGGGAAGCACTGAGCTAACATTTCACTAAAGCTGTTGTTGGCAGAATCATTACACTGTTTGCTGGCACTGTTTTTAGTTTGCTGTGTTTTTGTGTCACACCACGATGATCACATGTGTAGCAGATAGGACGCTGTTTGGAAAAGACAAAACCAGCTCGGCTCATAAATGATGGTATTGGTTCAGAGCACTGACTTCAATACTAATGATTCCTATCAAGCTTCTTCAGAGGTGTTCCTGATACTGGTATTGTTATTGTTTTAACTTAGTTTTTTGCCACAGAGCTTATTTTCAAGAAATAATCTAAAATCCATGGGAAAGATGCTCTTCATTTTTGGTGTAATTCTTATTTATAGGTCGACCCGCAAAGGTTTGTTCTCTCTGCAGCCCGACATGAGACGGTCTCACGTGTTGATGACTCCAAAGTTGTGTTTAATTCTCAACTACATAAAGAAATATTTGTGTTGTTTTTTTTGATCTTATCCTGTGGTGATTTTCAGAACATGTGTGCGTGACTGTGAGCATGCTTGTGGCTGTGAGTGTGTGTTTCCTACCTCTTTAGGAGGCAGGGGCCATGGCGGTTCGTATGGTTCTTTGCTGAGGTGTGTGTGTTCCATGTTGGTTCCTGCCGAGGTGGCAGTGCCTGTGCTCAGCTGGTGCTGGTGCTGGTGTTGGTGTTGGTGTTGGTGTTGGTGCTGGTGCTGGTGTTGGTGCGGGTGTCCGGCGTGTACGCTTTTACCCACAAGGCTTTGCACTGACTTGACCATGTTCTTTAGGTCCTCAGGGTAAGGTGTTGGGTAGCGCTTTAGGTTTATCTCCACCTTCACACATAAATAAAAATGGGTTGAGTGGTGTACACATGCATAAAAAGGACACACACAGTGAGCATGCATCTACTTAAGAGTGCAAGTAAACGTGTCAGCTCGTGTGAAACTTCTGAAACAAGGCACCATCGGCTCTGTCACAGACGGGTTTTTCTCCGATTTCTTGTTGAGTGTTCTGATGTTGTTTTCCTTCTTCACCTTCTTGTAAATCATTTCTCAATTGAACATCGATATTGTGGTACTGACAGCTCTATTAATTCAGACACTCCAATAAACCAGTAAAATCTGATGAGAGACAAAACAGCAGTTTGGGAGGAATCGCAGGATTATGGAAAATACTTTTCTTACTTTCATTTCACGTTCAAAAGAATCCAACACAAAAGGAAATTCTCCTAGATTTTTCAACAGTGCTTATAGATGGCTGTATTAAAAGTGGATTCTGATTGGTCAGTTTCTAAATAGAAAACTGATGTGTCAACTTTCATTTGTTTAAACTACTACAGTATTTAAACTAGTAACAATATTTAAATATATAAATGATCTACAGTATATTTCATTTAAAACGATTGGTCACTAACAAATGATCATCACCCCGTTTGGTTTCACAGCTGCATAAGGACCGGCTTGCTCTCCGTGATCTATTACAAGGTTTTTTTCAATGTTCAGATATCAAGTGAAGCCCGGTGAAATTAGGTTAATTTTGTCACAGAAACATCCCAATAGTTTATCACCATTGTTTGTCAAACAGCTCAGAAACAATGAGACACCAATGAGCCTCAGCTGTTGAAATCTAAGATACTAAATATTCTGCATCCATTGAGAAGAGTAAGATGCATAATAGTTAAAATGTGAAAACCTGTCTGTCTCTCTGTCTATCTTTTATCGATTTGACAAAGAACTGATAATTCAGCCTGTAGAATTTTAGGCTCATTCAAGGGTTGGATATGCTCCAGTTTCCGGTCAGTTAATGCTGTCTTTGCAAAAGTTGTATTGAATCCCTGGCTGCCTCAAATGACCTCCTGCTCTTATACTCAGCAGAGACAAAGAGAGAGCGAGAGAGAGAGAGAGAGAGAGAGAGAGAGAGAGAGAGAGAGAGAGAGAAGCAGAGAAAAAAAGAGCTGACCTTGACCTTCCCAGAGTTGTCTTCTTCTTCTTTCTTGTCCTCAAAGTCAAAGGCCACAGTCATCCTCTGCTGTCTCTGCTCCTCCCAAAGAGTAGGATTAAAGCTGTCACTGTCTGACTGGTAGTCTGCACACACAAGCACATGAACCCGGAAACACACATTAAAGACAAAACGACAAACACAGTTTGGTTTAATTCTTTCACAACACACAAAAACTATTTTACAAATCAATTCTCAGAATAAAAACATCTAAGAACTCAACATATGCTAATACTGGGAAATGAATAAGTGTAATAACACTGATACCAATCTACACACACACACACACACACACACACAGGTGAACATGCAGAGTTTTTACCCTCATCATGTCGTGGTTGTTGAGGAAACATGTAGTTGGTCAAAACCTTCTGTTTGGTTTCAGGGTGGGCTTCTGTCTGCAGGGGGATCAGAGCCTTGGACTGCAAACAAAAAAAACCCCACAAAAACACACACACACACACACACACACACACACACACACACACACACACACAAAACACACACACACACACACACACACATATGATTGTCATAGTATTCTTGATAACACTCCCTGATAGTCATCTAAACTGAATCCTAACTCTTGTAATTAATGGTTGTGTTGCAAGCTGAGTCATTTTAAGAATATCTGATTGGCTAGAGCTTGATTTGAATCAAATCCCGTCTGACTGAAAGGTAGGAGTATTCATGTTAATCACTTGGTAACAATTTGCCAATCACTTTTCCAAAGAATAAAACTGACTATCAAACAGCTGAGCACTGATTCAACTCTGAAATTTGTAACACAAATTCAATCTTGCAATATGAACACTTGGTCTAATAATTTGCATCTTTAATTTGCATGTTTCTCTGATATAAACAAAAAAAAAAACATTGATTAACATCTATTAACATGATAATTTGATGGATTTTTTAAATGTCTTTGCAAACAAAATTTTTAGATGTGTCACAGTTTCACTGATTGTTTGTTTACAAAAGTCAGAGAAAGCTGCTCGTAAAAAACCCTCCGTACTGCATGACAACATCCGTCAGTTTTGTGAAACAGGACATGCATACAGTGAGTTTTGTTGCAGAATATGCAAACATTAGTGTGTATTTAAAATGTCAATATAAGACCAAACTGCTATTTTACAAATTACATTTGAATTAAAAATGAGCCTTCAGCATTTCAGGAAGTTTCATTGATTAGCCTCTGACTACATGTTGAAGTGAACTTCATGAAGACCACCTTTGTGTTGGGGAAAGTTGTTGAAGGGGGAAGTTTGCAAAATAATACATCATGATGGAATGAACAATAACTTGATAATTGAGATAACTGTATTATGAAGTAATATCAGATAAATTCTCAGTACATATGACAGATGTGTTATTGAACCTCAGCGCGGTAATTAAGAAAACTGATATGCAACGAGTTTCCCACTGCAACTGCAATAATGTTAAATTCAGTTACAACATTGTCAGCACGAACATGTCAAAGTTATCACCATAGACTGTAGAAAGAATGGACAGCATAAGAGATCCTTAGAAGTGAAGCCAAATGATTTAGATCTCCCCCTGCTGGCTGGCTGCAGTATAGGCCATAAAAGCTGTGGTTTCCATGTTAACAAATGGAACATGGGTCAAACTTTAAATTAAAATACACAACAAATAAAGATGCTTTCTGTCATTACAGTTCTTATCGTGCTGATTTAGTCTCTGAGAAATGAACTTTCAAGAGTTATTTGATGCAAAGAAAGAGTGGATTTAATGTAATGATTGACAGACCTGTTGATAAATGAGGCTCATGCAGCTTTCTTTATCGGATTAGCAGAGTAAAGGAATCTTCGATTAGTAATGATCCACTCTTTTGTACCTTAGCCTTTAGATCTCTTGTTCTTTTTTCTGAATATTTGTTTCCTCTTGTTTAACTTTGCACAGCCCCTGTACAGAGGCTGTTGTTTTCGAGGCGGTCAGCCCGGGTTCAAATCTGACCTTAGGCTCCTTTCATGCATGTCAATTCCCACTCCGATTTCCGGCTGTTTGTACTGAACTAAAAAACAGTCTGTTTGGAGTAATGGCTTTGTCAACTGATTAATATGTATATATTCATACAGTAGCTGTGTGTGTTTGTGCTGCACACTCGTTAACAGGAAAGCAGTGGGAGGTGAGAGATACCTGATTGTCAGAGAGCCAGAGAGCTGCCAGGTCCTTCAGCTTTGTGAAGGTAAACGGTAAATTCTTTAACCTGAAAGAGAGAGAAAGAGAAAGAGAGAGAGAGAGAGAGAGAGAGAGAGAGATGTTTCATCTGCCCACGCACTGTACAGCCTGCAGAGCACGTCACCATGGCAACACACTCAGCCATTCCCATGGCAACTGCCGGCCGTGAGATCTGCTAGAGAACCAGAACGGCCATTGAGAAAGAAAGTGCTGCCTGCTTGTGTGAATGTGTGTGTGCATCTATTGTCACTACTGAGTCGTAGTTTGATTATCTGTGTGTGTGTGTGTGTGTGTGTGTGTGTACCTGTTGTCACTAAGGTTAAGGACTCGTAGTTTGGTCATCTGTCCGATTTCATCAGGAAGAAACTCCAGTTTGTTGGAACGCAGCGACATCACCGTCACATTCTTACAGTTACCGATCTGAAACAAACACACACACACACACACACACACACACACACACACACACACATCAAATATCACATTACATCATCATCGTTACATTACAGTCTAGTACTGAAAAAGAACTTCTACATGACAAAGACCTTCAGACGGTCTCCACTGCACTATTGTGTATGAAGAGTTTTAGTGCAACTTCTGAATACCACAATTATCGGTTTATTCTAATGTAAAGAATCTATGTATAAAGTATGTAAATATACATTTGGGGTGAAACCATCCAGTGTCCCGTACCCAAAATAAAGGCATAAAAAGCTCGAAAGTAAAACCTTTTAAAATAATGATAGTTAGGATTAATTTGGGACAGTACTGTATTTTCATATATGTGGACATATTTCATTTTAAACTTGTAAAGAGCTCTTTTAAAGTGTTTTTTGAACATATATTTGGGTAACCTGAGTGTCTACCGACCCACAAAATGTGAAATAACCCCATCCAGTTCTTTGTTTGTGGTCTGCATAAGTCTTACAACACAGAGAAAAATGCTCTGTTTCAAATTTGCTCTCCTTGTGATGTCACAGTGGGATTCTGGTAAAAAAAAAATCCCCTCCCCTCCCCTGATATCTCCACCCATGGACTCCACCTCCAGCCTAGAACAAAACTTTTGAGCAGGTCTGCCATTTTTATTCTCGCTACAGAGGAGTGATGTCTACCAGGAAAACTCAGGGTGGCTCATTGCATTTAAAGAGACACACACACCAAAACGGAGCGTTCTGAGAGAGCTGGTTTATACAGGGTCACAAACCTCCTCTGGTGCTTGATTCATGTTATATTTTGACCACAGCACACATGTTTAATTTAAGGTGAAAAGGTAGAAAAGGGGTATAATATGTCCTCTTTAAAACTACTTTTTAAGCAGTCAAATGTTTTGATTTCCTCCTATTTATGCTCAGATTTGTGGTCAGTTCAAAAACATTTCATCTGCTTCTACAGGCAAAAAAAAAAAAAAAGAGTAGAAAAAAGACAATTTAAAATCACTCAGTTTCTAAAAGATGTAAAGACCAGGACTGCAACAAGGATTATCGAGGGTGTTCCTACCTCCCGGGGCAGCTCTGAGAGGAAGTTCTCGTCAGCAGCGAAGGTCCTCAAATTGTGCAGGTAGCCGATAGTGGGCGGCAACGACTCCAACTCATTACAACTAACGTCCAACTCCTCCATCAGAGAAAGACTGTGTGAGAGGAACAGATGCAGACAGGAGGAGATACAGAGAAAATGACAGAAAAAAAAGAAAGAAACAAAAAGAATCATTCTGCAAACTGCACAAGCTTTGTTACATCCTGACATTTCTACAAGGGCGCTAAAGGAAGAGGGTGGTGCCACTCTTTATTTTTCCTGTTGTCAACAAACCCATAAAAAACACTTATCAAGTAGTGTGTTTGTAGACAAAAAGTCAGCTTCTATCTGTAAGGGGAAAAAGGCTCCTTAATTATCTTACAATGTGTAGCTACATGGACAAGTGTTGATAGAAGGGCTAATGCAGAGTTGGTTTTGTATTTTTTGTGGGATTTGTAGACAAAAAGAAAAATGTCAAAATAACAGCAGCCTAATCCTGTGAGGTGTTATGATAAGAGCCAGGAAGAAGATATTGCTGGGAGAAGAAACAGATCAACAGATTGAAGAATCATCCAAATGACTCTATCAGTGGGTGGATAAATTAAGCCGTAACTAAACAATACACATCTCACTTTGGTGTTACAAACATTTGTTTGTTCTCATTTCCTACCCATCTTTTCCCACTTGAAGCCGACTTTGCTGTTTGTAATTCTTCAAACTGGATCTCATCTTCTCCCCTCAGCCAAGATCCACAGAAACACCCACGACAGGCCCTCTCTACAGCAACACCCTGACCCCCTGCCACGATTGGCCTAGCAGCCCGCTAACAGCAGGCTAATGCTAATGAGACAACAATTTTACATTAATGTACTGTCACTGTTAACATTGCATTGGTTTGCTATTATTCCCAATGGACTGGGACCATCTGGGCCACCATATGGACTAACAAGTGAGAGGAGAGGAGGTTTAGTATTTAAGGCGAGTACATTTTGAATACTTAATTGTTTTCTCTGTGAATTCTTTGGCATTCATAACTAACAAAAAAAGATGTCTCCTTCTCCCCTAAACATATACAACTGGGGTTTAATCTCTCAATTACAACACTTTGAAGATTATTTGGCAGCCAAATGTTAACCAAACCCATAATCCTTCAATCCTTCTTGTCGGTGTTGAAAGAAAAAAACGTTTCTCGTTGGTTAATCTTCACCATAAGACACAAGTTTCTAGATTTACATCTCCTTGGAAACAAGGGAGAATATATCTGCTATCCTGCTTGGTTATCCCCGACCAATGCTACAGTTCCCCAGAAAGAAACTTGTGCCATATTTCCAAAAAGCATGGTATCAACTGTACTCTACTCCACTACCCTGGAACTGGTACTTGTACTTTCTCTCCTTTCGTTTTCCACTTCAGATAGTATCTGCTGTCTGGAGATGGGTTTCTAGCTGAGCATCATGAGGTGTCAAATGTGTAAATAATGTATTTCATGACTTTTATGTGTCAATCCTTCAAACCTCAGGCAATACAGAAGGTGGACTGCTATTTTTTTGGTGTCACTTAATTTAGCATTGTCTCAGATCGCTTATACGCCAGCTAGGTTGATACCCCAAAAAGTACCAAATAGCAGGTAATATCCAAAACGTCTGTCAATGGAAAACCAAAACAGAACAGTTCCAAGTGAAGCAGGTAGAGTTGAGTTGATCGGCACCATGCAGTGGAAACGAGGCATAAAACGCTGGCAGCACACTTGTTTTGAGATCCCTCTGTGTGAGAGTAGCAGCTAAGTTAGCAGAAAGTCACTTCTACATCTGAGACACATCACTGTGGGAGAACATTTCCACATCTCAGTGGATTCTGCTGCAGTATTGTGCAAAAGTCTGAGACCACCACACTAGCTCTGTTGTTTTAAAAATGATGATCCAAAAGCCTAAGACCTTCGCACAGTACTGAATACATCTATCATCTCATAGCTGATATATGGCTTTAACTATTAACAACTTCAGTGAAACACAAGACTTCAGCCGTTCTTTTAGTTAAAATAACTGGAGAGTCATTGTCTTTTCAATCCATAATGGCTTGTAGAGCAAAACAAACATGTTAAGAAAAGATCTCCTGATTCACCTCTGTGAAAACATACTGCACAGAATGTACTTATTATATTATTATACTAAAAAAAACAAACGTGTAACTCTATGGATGCAGGTACAGTGATATGTGGATAGAACAGTGTTGGCATCAGGCCTCTTTGATAATCATCAGAAATACACACAGACTTAAAAGGGTAAGAACAGGAACTTTCAAGGACGTTTTGGCTTAATCAAAGGGGAAAGCAGTGTATCTACAGTTCTACTTATTGAATCTAAAACCAGGGATTTGTTCAGGAGGACAAAATGTTTTCAGAGCGTTCAGATACAAACATGTTGCAAAGAGCAACATTTTCTTCCATTTATTGTAGAGGATATGAAATAGCACTCGTCAGGTCTTCTCAATCCATCACAGATGAAATGACTCCAAATGGCAAAGAGGGAAATAATTCATTTATTCCACTCAAATGAATTCAATGTAATCCATTTCTGTGACTGTAGGCTTTTGTTTGAAGTGTCCACAGAGAGAGAATTAAACATTCATTCTTATTTGCAAAGTGGGAAAATGATCGTGCTCATAATCAATCTCTAAAGTACACAGAGATAAAATGATGTGTTTCCCCTTCAGAAATATTCTAACAAATGTCATTCTAATTTGATTTCTGTGATTAAATGTGGACTGTGATGGATTATAATATGATTAGTGTAATAAATTGCTGAATCACTTTACATGCAATCATTTTCGGTCTCAAATTTGTAAATTTTAGCGAGGCACTTTCACTTAACTCTGGAGATTTTTCTTCAAATGCTGAGTCCAAATATCTAAAAAAAAAAGGAATATGTCATGAAGTAGAATGATTCTTTAGTTTATGTTTGCATGTAATTTTCCAAAGCCCTTCATGGTGGTGTGCTCTGGTGTTTGTATCTGTAACAACACTGAAAAATCCGTGTGTCTCTGAACACACCCCTGGATTCAGCGGGCTAATGTTACTCACCCGTGCTTGGGCTTCGCACTGTTGCCACGGCAACGCAGCAAACAACACACAGAATGCCCCAATCGTGAGCCATCATAGTCAACAACGCAACCAACAGTAATAAACAAGAAAAACAACAACCCACCTAAGATAAACCTTCTGAGATAATCTGACTAAATACTGTAAAAAAAAAAAAAAAGTCTACAAGGCTTTTATGCTTTATGTTAGTTAGTGTATTTATGCAGGTTTCTTTTACCTCCCGATGGTGTTAGGCAGTGAGGTCAGCTGGTTGTCATCTACCTTCAATGTTGTCAGCTTCTTCAACATTCCTAAATGAACACACACAGAAACACACACACACATAGAAACAGCATCTAAAGGAAGGACACATCTGCATTGATTTGAAATGTCCTACAGTATTTACTCCACTCAGTTCCGTTCCTCGTTTTCACACAGACTACTTGAAGACGCTGATTAACACTAATTGATTCATCATGTGGAGTAGACTAATTTCACCGGGAAATCTGCCTCTGTCACAAGATCCGTCACACATATTAAACATGATTTTTTTTTTTTTACTCATAATGCGGATGAAAGGATTGTTTTACTGTGCAGTGCAACAACCCGAAAAGATGTCACGGGCAGGGCAAGGTTTGATCCCAAAGTGCCAGCATGCAAGCTGTTCCGCTTACCACAGTCAGCAACCAAGACCTCTCCTGACCTACATGCCATGAGACATAGATCAACTACACCAGCAGAGGCTGCACAGCCAGAGTACCTGCTCATGCTCATGCACAGTCTTCTTGTTTCTTCCTCTGTAAACTTCTCCCTTTATAACTCTGAACACAATCCCAGACAAAAGCAAAATGTATTCCTTTCTGATTGGAAGTTGATGAAATGATGATGACGATGTGTCCTGCTGTTGTAAATGACTTTGCCCTTTTTGACCTGTGTTTAGAGATGTTATATCTTCAGGGATGAATAGACATGGGGTTGAGGGCCACAGACACAGAAGTCAGGATATATTTTGAGTTGTAAAAGTCTATGGTTATGATCGTGTACTTGCATGCTTGTGTGTGTTTGTGTGTGTACCTATAGTGTCGGGGAGGTGCTGCAGCATGTTGGAGGACAGCAGCAGGTCTTCTAAGGACTCGCAACCTGAAATATCCGTGTCCAACGTCTCAATGCGGTTCTTAGCTAAGTCCAAGTACCGCAACTGACGAAGTTTTCCTATTGCCTGCAGCAAGGAGAGGAAGAATCAATGAGATGACAAGAAATACATGAACAATCTGAAAGAGTGCTGAGTCTTTTGTTGGGGTCCTTACCCCCGGTATACACTGTAGAGAGTTGTTATCCAGCCACAGTTCTCTCAGGTTGTGGATCTGCTCCAAAACCTCCGGCTTAAAAACAACAAACAGGAATCCATATTAGCATATAAACAACATAAACAACATATAAAGCAAGAAAAACGCAGCCCTACAGCTAATATCAACTGAATTATTCATTTATAAAGGACACCGTTTCAGCACTAATGCTGTGATTATGTACAGATCATAAATTAAATGAGAAAAACTTAAGAGCATCTTCAGACCAGACTCGGCATAAAAGAAGAAAATGTAAATGTTTTGGCAGAGTGGCTTAGACTGGCAATCTGTCCGTCAATGGTTTATTTTTCTTTCAACAAGTGTTGAGTAGAAAGTTGTCAATAGTTAAGCTTCCCCAAAGAATGATACCGAAGTTAAAACACAAAACCCTTCATCTTATTCCACGATGAAATCAGACTCACCATGTCAGAGAATTCATTGCTACCCAGATCCAACCTCTCCAACTGTGTCAGTCTGTGGATGGACCTGAGAGGAGCCAATACAGGGCCATTACTCAGTTGTCACACAATTATGTGCATTTAAAAGGTTGAACATCAAGAAAGCAAAATGAGAGAGGAATAAAATAACATCTCAAAGAGAAAGAAAATGGCACACATATCTAATACTGCTGTATAAATATGTCTATACCTGTGTTCTATGTTTTGATAAATTCTCCTCTTTTATTTTTCAGATTTCATTACCCCTTTAAAAATTGTTTGGAATGGAAAAAAAGAGTTACCACAATACTAATTAGGATGTTCATGAGACCAGGATTTTAAACTTTGAAACAATACCAGTAAGGATAAAATCATATGGGTACTTCTTTCGTTACCATGGCAACAACAAAAAAAAGAACCCCAGAGCATTGAAAATTGGGTAATTATCTCTTGTGATTTGCAGCCTGCACACAGTGCAGTTAAAAAAAAAAGTTTCTTAACACAGACCAAGATTTGATAAACTGTTAATAGTAATAGAAGTAATTAAAATGACTTTCTTCAAAAAAGATCATGTGGAGCCCTCAGTTTATTATCTTTCATAAGCCAGACGAGGTGTCAGGGTGTCTGTATATGTCTGTATTTTCTAATGTTCGTTCTAATTATGACATTTTATGGGCGTTAGTTATTGTGGATCGAACATAAATCACAGAGATTTTGTTGTTCTTGTAAAATAGTCAAGTATCTACTACAAAACTGAATAAGATAAGATCATCTTTATTTAAATGCACATTTAACCAGGGTGTATTTTCCTTCAGAGCATCACATCGGTGGAATTTAACACCGCAATCAATTACAGAGTCAACAGCCAATCATTCATTAAAATATAAAGATGATGATAACTTTAACTGTATCATGTCCTATGCTGGATATTACTTGTTCTTGTTACCCCAGTGGTATTGTATATCTGCATTTGTTTGTTTGTATTTTCTATACTAATGAACGTATGTTAGTGGATTACATTTAATTCTATGACGCCAAAGAACATCTGTAAAAGGGACTGGCGGTGAAAATTAGCCTTTCGGCCTACTCAGGTAGATTCACATCTGTCTGAATGTTGACTAATGTACACTGTCCCTTTTCAAATAAATTAATAAAATACAAATTGATCCCCCATTGGGAGAAATGAACATGTTACTACAGCTCGAAAGACAAGAGTTATAAAAGTATGAATAGTAGTGCTTTGGTTCTTGTGCATATCAGCGTTTAGTTTCACTGATATCCATTTCAAATGAAATTATCATTGCCTTATGTTACGCCCCACCATAAGGCGGCCCTATGGGGCTAACAACAAATCACACATTGACCCATTAAAAGACAGTAAACACCTTAACAAAAGTCAAAACAAAGGGATTTATTACAATTACTTAAACCTAAAGATAAGAAAAATCTAATTAGAAAGTAATTTAACAAAACACAACAGACAATCCCTGACTGAGAGGCACAGCAGTCCCAACTCCAAATGCCTCCTCCAAATGCCAGTAATGCCATTGATCTGCCACTACCACAACAAAAGATGGACACCATTGTAGTCCACAACCACGTGCCGACACAAGTTACTCTGGTACATGTAGGCAAGGAGCCACACAAACAATTCAACCATCCAGGAGGCCATGCCCATCACTCTAAGATCCATTGATCTGTGGCGGCCTGCCATCATGGACCATGAAAAGTCACATACAGCCGTAAAACTTAGGACATGTTTTTTTTTCTTTTTATATATATTGCTGTGGAGAACTTCAAAGTGGACAATTCTTTAAGCCTCCATAATGAGACAAACTAACAGAGAATATCAAAACAAGTTATCCTCTCACGCTCACGTTGACTTCATGGTGTCAGAATGGAAGTGGAACAAAATGCTCCATTAGTTTGACACTGATTTTAAACCACACACACAATACGAATGCAGGACTGGAGGATTGTGCACCTGTAGGTAGTGAAAAGATAGTGAGAGATAGCAGTATTATTTGCATTTATAGTAACATTTTCAAAGTGGATAGTAACTGGAATCCCTTTAGAAAGCTCTCAGAGAGGTGCCCTAAGTGGGGGGTGGCCTGAACACAGGGATAAATTCAGCCACATTGGATCTAACAGGATACATTTAAAACTGTTAAAACAAACACACCTCAGTTACAACAGTCTTCATCAGTATTCAAGAACACCTGCTAGAGATAAATATAGATTTAATCTGGACACCTGGGAGAGCAAGCGTACACACCGTGATATCACGAGGCATCTGTCTGCATTAGTGTTTCTGTGTGTGTGTGTGTGTGTGTGTGTGTGTGTGTGTGTGTGTGTGTGTGTGTGTGTGTGTGTGTGTGTGTGTGTGTGTGTGTGTGTGTTCGTTTGGACCCAGTGATGCGTGAAGAATAACATTTTACTTCTTTCTTTCATCTCTTTCCTTATGATTTCTCTCACACACACATATGGCAGTGTCTCTTACTTTGGCATGGTTTTCAGGTGGTTCTCTCTCAGCTCCAGGATCCGTAGTTTAGAGAGTCTGCAAAGGAAACAAAAGGCACTGAACCAAGTCTTCATTTAGTTCAACAGTTGTAACAATCGTTACTCAAACATCGGTCTATATCGTGAAATGTGGGGAGACCAGTATTCCTTATAACTGGTGATGTGTAATAATGATGATTACCTTGGTCTGGATCAAATGGTACAAAGTAAAAAATGTTGGTGATGGCAGGTGTGATGTGTGATTTAATGGATAGAAAGATCACACTTGGCCAAAGGATAAAAGCCCATAAAAGGAAAAAGAATGAGGACTATCATACTTGCTTAGCTTCTTTGAACAACTAAAAATATGTAATTCTGTGAAAGACATTCAGTAGAAAGGCTGATAAAACTGATTATATATCCAATATTGTCATAAGATTCTTTATGAATGACAATAGTGGCAAGAGTCCTCTGTGCTTACAATGTTGAATAGATATCCTGTCCAGCAGCATCACACATTGTGCAGACGCTTAGACATGCATCAGTTTACCTGCCAAAGTTAGCCGGCAGATACTCGAGGAAGGCATCGTTTAAGAAGAGCTGGGTCAGATTCAGGAGCTGCGTGAAACCATCTGGGAGTCTGAAAGAGAGAGAGAGATAGAGACAGAGAGAGAGAGAGAGAGAGAGAGAGAGAGAGAGAGAGAGAGAGAGAGAGAAAGAGTGAGAGAGGGGGGGGGGCACAAAGAGAGCAAGCAAGAGAGAAAGAAAGACAATATGAACAAAAGAGAGAAAAAAAAGAAAGAGATAATGAGTGTCCTTGAAGGCCTTCGATGCATTGAAACACAGACAACGTTCCCATAACAACCCTGGAGAAAAAGTTAACTGCTGTAACATGACAGATGAGTCATCACCTCCACGCACACACACACACACACACACACACACACACACACACACACACACACACACACACACTCAGTATTATTATTGATTGTATACAATCAATACAGTATTTGTACATTTTTTCATTCTTCCTGTTCCTTCCTCTCTTCTAAATTTTCTACACGTATCATTTTTTATGTTTTTGCACAGAAGCGTGTTGCATTCAGGTGAGAAAATAAAAATCAGCTTTGTTTTCTGAGTTTTCCCAATTAGGAGTTACAAGGTGTATGCGTTCTCAGCACAACACCGGCGGCTCAGCTGCACTCAGTGGGGATCCAGGTTATTTAACAAATGCCTTATTATCTGCAGAGTCACCAGCAAGCCTGAGTGCATGTTTCAAACGAAAAGCAAAATAAAACTGGATTCAAGTAAACACTATGTGAATGTTTGATGCAGACAAAAAGGGAGGAATTTGTATTTTTCATAAAAACATAACTCGTATTTCCAAGATAATTATCTTATTAATTCACAACCAAAAAACAGAGCAGATTTTAATTTTCTCATGTGAATGTAATACACTTCCTTATTATTGTTTTATATTACTAACTGTCGTGTTTTCTTTCTTCTATTTTATTATTATTAATTATTTGTAAGTTAATTTTATTCATCGACCAATCAAAACAATTAACTACAAACAAACTCTTAAAGGAGCAGAAAGAAGATGAGTCTTTTATGATCTGCCCCTCTTTCACAAGACATTCATTCACAAAACGGTATTCAACACCAAACACATTATTTGATTTATTTGTTGATCTATAACTTGTGGGATCCATCTGTCCTCAGTTTCATTTGATAAAAAAGTAATCTTGCTTCTGATATCCAGCCCCACTGTGCTCCTTCAAATTTGGAGCACATTCAAATACAGCCCAAAGAAAAGGAAAGCAGAGTAAATCTTCGTCTTGTCACTGGACTGTGACGGAAGATATTCTGCCCAAACAGCTACATTAGTGGCAAATGCATCAAATTCTGAGTCCAGGCACACTCAAACCGCTTGATTAAATTGATGCAATCAACACAAAAATGCCCCATTAATGGAACCAATTCATTTTAAACTTACATTCAAAATTATGTAACGTTATGAATGAGTGTTTGAGTGACTTGTAGGCTGATAGAAGCAGTGATTTCCTCCGCTTGTTAACAAAATATTCTGCATGCTAGGATTCATCAGTATTCACTACGTTTTTCAGTAGAGTGCAGTCCAACCTGAAAACCTGTCCGCTGTAGACATTTCTATTTGCCACCATCACAGTAGAGAACAGATTATAAGATGTGACGTTCAACAGTGATAATTCGAGTCAGATGTGTTACTATGAGGTGTTAGTGTGTTAGAGTCGTACTTTGTGATTGGGTTGACACTGGCCTCCACCACAGACAAGCCTTTACAGCACTTTATATTGTCTGGAAACTCCTGGATACCTGTGAGAGAGGGAGAAACAGGCGAGGAAAAGGGGAAAATTACACAATACGTTAGCTTTTTCTCAGATTATTAAATTCAGTGACACTAACAAAGATGTCAAAATATCTCCAGTGGGTTTTGAAAAGTGTCAAAAGATTAGATTTGATCATATTTTGGTAAAATTCTTTGGAGGTAAACTTAAATCATTTAAAGGTTTATTCTCTCTGAGATCTCCCAGAGAAGAATACAAATAAATATATAAATAATTAAAATAAAGCGGATTATTCTTCAGTTTTTTCCGCGGTTTTGAAGTTCTCACAGGTCATCTTTATCAGAGAGATTTTTTTTTTTTACCGTTTTTACTGATGTCCAGCTCTTTGAGGTTGACCAAGCTGGCGATGGTGGTGGGCAGGTTGGACAGGTCGTTATCGGGCATGCTCAGCTTCTTCAAGGCCTGGCAGTTGAAGAGTTGCTATGGGAACACATCGAAAGGGGGAAACAATGGAGTATTATAGTCTGTCTGCAAATTCACACAGACCTTTGGTAGAAACGCGCAGGAGGACAGAGAGCATGAAAGTCAGCTGGAGGCAAACACGACTAAATCTTGTGGAAAAGCGGCGCAGTTTTAGCTGCCGTTCCCGATATTTACATACGGTGGCCCTGAGGGACAAAACAAAGGCTAGAATCAAAGCAACAGACGTTCATAGAAATGTGCCCTAAATAGAAAAATACTGCAAATGACAAAACATATAAAACAGTGAAAGCATTATGCACAAAGAGGACAGAGCTGAGAGAACAGAAATATAAGACTGCAACAAAACACACATCGTACACACAACATACCAACACACAACATACCAACACAACATACCAACACACAACATACAAACACACAACATACCAACACACAACATACAAACACACAACATACCAACACACAACATACCAACACACAACATACCAACACACAACATACAAACACACAACATACCAACACACAACATACAAACACACAACATACCAACACACAACATACCAACACACAACATACAAACACACAACATACCAACACACAACATACAAACACACAACATACCAACACACAACATACAAACACACAACATACAAACACACAACATACCAACACACAATGTACAAACACACAACATACAAACACACAACATACCAACACACAACATACAAACACACAACATACCAACACACAACATACAAACACACAACATACCAACACACAATATACCAACACACAACATACCAACACACAACATACCAACACACAACATACAAACACACAAAATACCAACACACAACATACAACACACAACATACCAACACACAACATACCAACACACAAACACACAACATACCAACACACAACATACCAACACACAACATACCAACACACAACATACAAACACACAACATACCAACACACAATGTACAAACACATTTGTACTAACACAGGTGCACAGGCTCGCAAGTTCTGCTAAAAAAAGTCATAAAACCTTTGATAGCTTGAGCCCCAATACCTGTGAAACTAAAAGAAAAGGTCTCATGACGTGGGTCTTCATGTGATAGCTACAACAGTTACCCTCAGATGAATCCATGCCAATTAGAGTCTTTCATAATCACAGATTGTTTTATTTATTTTGGGTTCAGGAGCGGCATTTTGCAAACACAGGTATAGTGTCAAACATTAAGATCAGAAGATAGACATAAAAACTGTGAGCTTTGATTTATGTCATATTGTTATTAAAATACTGAACAATGTGATCACACATCAGATGTTGTTCTCATATCCAACAGGCTTATTGTACTCTGTATATATCCAGTGCACATGAAGCTATCGAAATGCCTTTGCACTCTGCTCATAAAAAATGAGCAAATCTCAAAAGCAGGAAAATAGAAATCACTTATGGATTGCAGAGGGATAAAAGGCTCACTTTAATGCATCGAAAATTGTTTTGGATGAATATATTTTGCGTGTTTATTCAGCTAGATGTCATTACACAAATGCAATGTTATATTTATGACACCTTTTCAATACGCTTGTGTTTGTTTGCTCAAAGTTAATGCACAATTGTGAAAATTTGATCTATGACACAATCTCCAAAATGTTATCAATTGTGAAAGTTAACTGACTACGATAACCTTTGGCTCTTAAGGTCCTTGAAGAATTTAACACAAGAAATTAAATAAGCAAAAATACCAAAGCAGGCACTGACGGGCCATTTCTGTTTCACAGTTAAAAGGTTAAAATAAATAAATAAGCCTTTGTGGCCAAAAAATGAATGCCGTCTATTTTGTATACGTTATTGACCTTTTTGAGACGTCAGCTGCATTTACAGTCATAGACAAAATTATAGAAGCACAAGGGTCAGACAGCTGAATGTAGCCAAACATGAACAGGGGTCACTGCAGGCCACCATACTTAAAGAAGCAATCATTTATTTACCTACACTTACTTAAGGAGCTCTCCAACCCACTTACATAAAGGCCAATCATTCTGGTAACCACAATATCTCTTACTGTATACAATGTTGGCACACACACACACACACACACACACACACACACACACACACACACACACACACACACACTCACCATCAAAGCTGAGTAGATTTTTTTTTTGTCAGTTGAATCAAAGTTTGACCTGCCGGTTACACAGCTCTATTAGACCGTCTGAGGTTATTTTTAGAGATCCAATTCAACATCTGTGTCATTTAAACCAGGACAGGATATCAATAAAATGTGACAGCCCCTCGAATAAACAGCTCCTGTAATTCTCCTTGAAACATCAGAAGGGCGTTTTGTCTCATCACTGCTCACAGGGGGTTTTCTGAAACTCTCAGATGACCCGCTGCAGACGGAGACCACATGGCGGGAAACTGACCTTCTCTTTCACCCCGTGTTTCCTGTCACAGTGCTGCTGTCGAGCATATGATGATATTTGCGGTATGTAAACAGGTAATGTTGATAAGAAGGTGAGTCAAGTGAAGGATACCCAAACAATGCTGTGCAAATATGCAAACCGTGCCAGGTGTGAACCACTTCTATCTCTATCACAGCAACTAGGCAGACTCTATTTCAACAATTATTGAATGGACAGACTTGAAATATAAACAGTCATATAACCCACAGATGATGACTTTTACATGCTAAGGATAACATATCAAAACAGTTAAACATCATCATCCTCGCTCGTCAGTGCCAGAAGTAAAAGTTTATTAAACAAATCTTTACTATTTCGATATGTTGGCCCCTCAATGCCGGTCAAATTTGATGCAAAAACTGCAAGGCAGCCAACAGCCAACAGCCACAGACTGGCTGTACCTCCAATTAATGGGACTGCTCCCCTTCTCTACTACCTTGATGTAAACAAGCACAGAAAACAGATAGCACCTTGTAGAAACAGCGCAGCATGGCATTGATTTTGTTGAGATAAAAATGTATGTTGGCTACGTCAGGTTCGACTGGCATATGGAACAGAACATCAGTCATGATGATGTTAACCTGCTAAGAGAACCTAAGGCTGGCGGTAATAGCACTGCTAACATTAGCCACACAACCAAATTAAAAAGTTAAGATAATCTTAATAAATTGTGCTCAATTTATTGTTTTCTAACTTTTAGACTCATTGTTTTGTCTGAATTTAAGTTTCTGTTTAACCTGTTAGGAAATGAATCACCTAGAAACATCCTTACTGTACACTTAACACCAATATTAGCATTCACTTCAAAGCATTGAATAAACCTGAGGCTGACAGAGTCAATGAATGAAAATTGAAGTTAAGCCTGTGATGTCATTCATGTGAAAAAGCACAGAGGCCAACATCCTGTTCCAGTTACTGCTCTGGTGCTAACCACAAATGGAAAACCGACGGTTCTGCGTTACCTTGGGTAGCTCCTCAATCTGGTTGGCGTCTAAGTAAAGCTCCTCCAGAGTTCTCTCGAAGCTGAAGATCTCCTTTGGGACCTGCTGCAGGCTGCAGTGGGAGTAGTCCAACACTGAGATCACTTCCTCTTCCCCGCGGAAACAACGGCACGGCACCAGCCGGCCAATCAGCTTCCGCTTAGTGGTCATTTCCAGACACTGCACTGTAGAAGCAAGAAGAGGAGAGGAGGAGGATGAGGAGAGGGGATGACGTTGGGTTCAGTTGAATGCGTCTGCAACTCATGGACACATCAATGTGCTTATTATGTCTGAACCTTTTTTTAGTAGCCAAGTCATTATTCAACCCATTGTTTTGACAGTTTCACAGCAAAAAGTACATTGCCAAGTTAAGAAGCATCAAGTCTGTGTCTCCTTTCAAGATTAACTGCAGAGGTGGCATTTAAAATCATGTGTGGGCTTTTCTCTACAAATTCTATAATAAATGTGAGCTGCATGACAGATTTCACAGCTTTTCATGAGTAATATGATCAAAAAATGTACAAAGAAACCTGCTGTTACAAAAACAACACCTACTCCAAAAGATGTCGAAATGTATAGGGGAACTCTGTTAGTGTTCATTTAGATCTGAAGGTTTGAATTATGTCTGCTCCCAACAGAATTAAGCTGACACTTTGATCAGATCTGTCATCTTGTCAGTGGAGCCACATCATCTATGAAATATGCAAACAGTCTCATCATAAACTGGCAAGCTGTCAAAGGTGTCCCTGGTCCTCGCCCAATTCTAAGCTGGGATAAACTGTAACCCTCTGAAGACCTGCAAACGTCAACTAAGGACATAAACAAGTTTTAAGAGGATTTGTGTGGATCAAGTGGTCAATGCCATCGCCTTTATTACTTTTATCACGCTACTAAGAACAGCAGTAATTATCGAAGATGACAAACGTTGTGAAGGAAATTTAAAAAACAACCTCAATGTAACTTTCACACGCCAACAGTAGGGATATAAAACTTTGAGGTCACTGTAATCATACATACACGTTGAATAAATCTTTAATTGTGGTGGTTTGAATGAAAAGAAAAGGCTGACGACTCTGCAGTCCCCATTCTGTGCACACATTCTTCCAAGGTTTGTTCAAAGAAAGAAAGTATTGTTTGTTTGTTTGTTTTTTTTAAAGCTGAAGACTTTTTTTGTGCAAAAGTTCCAAGGTTGGAGTTATTTTTGCCTCCAGTGCATCTCATTAAAAAACTGGGTGAGAAACACAAAGAAGGAAAGTCACATAAAACACGCTGCTGCTTCGGAAGAAAGTCACTTGATTCGTCTAGATGCAGGATATATGTTATCTACATTACTGTGTTTTATAACTCTAATTGACTAAAAATGTTAAAAAGAAAATGTGCTCAAGTTTAGAAAAAGTCAGAGTCCTATTCTAATACTGGTTTTATTTTACACAGTAACTGTTATATTAAACAGTAGCTGTTTTTAAAAGAAACAGTCACCCAGCTTAGAGAGGGCTGTGAACTCCCAGCTCTACATGCACATGCACAAACACAACACACACACACACACACACACACACACAACACACACAGTCATTTTCTCAAACAACAAGCACCAAATAATGAGACGGAATCCTTTGTAATTCTGATTCAACATCGCTCCATCATTACACGACTCTATACTGTAGCTGCTGAACGGCATGAGTAAGCTAACCGTGGGTAATAAAATGCTCGAGTGAGGATTCATCAATTCAAACTCTCCACTCAATCTACTGACAAATAAAAAAACGCTTTAATGCCTCCTTTTCAAAGAGAACAAAGAGTGAGTTTTTAGATATCTCAGTAACGCCTCAATTTCCTGTTTGATCTGGATGAGCTAAAACCAGCGGCGGTGACAACGAGAGGAAGGGAAGAGGAGAAATGAAGGGTGACAGGAGTAGATGAGGAGTTAATAGCTACAGTAGAGAGGAAACAAAAGGGAGGACGAGGAGAAAAGGAGAGCAGGCTGGGAGATAAGCCCTGCAGCTTTTATCAGTCTGTAAGCACACACATGTCCGGCTGCACAGTGCGACCAGATGAATCCAGGAGATAGACAGAGTCATCTTCAGTGCTTTGAGGACACTATGTTATCAGCTCCAGTCTGTAGCAAGGCGGCTGCAAATCTGATAAAGAGCGCCGCAGATCCTCCAGGACTGTTTATCTAAACGGGCCGGCGCATTAAAATCAATACGTCCTTATCCACGGTCGTGCTCAAAGCGGGCGTAATGAGGCGAGCCGGGATTTACCGTTTGTCCACAAAACGTGTAAACTGTGCAGACACTTCTCATGGGGTTAGAGAGGGATTGTTCAGTGCCGTGTGATGGGCGTGACTTTAGCATTGAGGATTACACAACTCAGATAAGAGGAGACAACAAGAAGCATGTCTTTGGTTTGGTTATAGTCTGTATGCCTGCCGACAATGTTAATGGGTTGACATGCAACACAGAGAAAGTAACCAAGCTATATCCATATCCATATAAGGTATTTTTATTTTAAAGAAATCATAATGTTTGACATTGCCTTAGAACAACTACCAATAGAATCTAAAGTATATATCAATGGTTAGAAATAATAAAGTGTCATAAAGTTCTTGTAAAAACTGAACATTGTAAAAAGTTTCCCTTTCTTAATATTCAGCAGGTCTTGGTTCTTCAAACTGTGAAAGTATATAAACGACAGAGAATAAAAACAAACTGTAATCAGACGCTTTGCTTCTACATGAACAATGAGGACATCTGTAAAGTCAGCACACCTGGCCCTGCCCCAAACATGGTCCATGAAGACTCACCATCAAACCATATTTCCTGTTTTGAAGATCGGTGGGTGCCCTGTGCACAGCCGTGCTACTCAACCGGTGTGCAGCGACAGAGCGGGAACAGACAGTTTTAAGATCAGAGTAATGCAGCGCACATCAGGAATTTATCAGTTTGACTTTAGAATTTAGTGAACATAAAACATTTGCTCACCCACACTTCATGTCTTTTTTGTACTGATTAAAAACACAACAACCAAGCGCTCACTCTGTTCCTGAACTAATAAGCTGAAAAAAATGTGGCGGTAAGGTAAGGAACCCGAACCAATCATTGACTGACTGAGAGCCAATGTATCATAAATAGTAAATGGTAAGATTTGAGCTTGTTTATCGCTTTTTTCTTCTGACTACTCAAAGTGCTTTTACACCGCAGGTCACACCTACACATTCACACACTGATGGCTGCTTTGTAAAGTGTCCATCAGAAGTAATTCATTCCTTCATACACACATACACATGAAGCAGCGGGAGCAATTCGGGGGTTAAGTGTTTTGCCCAAGGACACAGTGGACATGTTGCTGCAGGAGCTGGGGATCGAACCCCGTGACCTTCTGGTTGAGACAGGGCCGACTCTACCAAGTGAGCCACAGTGATACTGAGCCTAGTATCACTGCCAACCTTCTCTGAAGATTGCACCAGAGAGCAGAGAGAGTGGTTGAAGTTATTTTTTCTGAAACATCACATCACTTTTGGAACAATTGAGCGCTGACTGTCTCCTCAGACACATCACAAACAGGATTTCTTTGCAAGAGCTTCACATATAAACAACATACAAGACACTGTATTGATCTGGTTCTGGGTGCCTCAATCATCAAAAAATCTATTACCGGTAAGTATATCCAAATCTCATTATAGAAAAAAAAAAAAAGGGCATGATTTGGATTTGTGCCGTCACCGCATGGCAGTGGAAGCACAGAACTACAAGATCCCGCAAGAATAAAAAGAAAAATGCACAAACAACATGTTGCTTTGTTGTTCGTTTGGTGCCTGTTTTCACATTATGTTGATAAAGAGATTAAGAAAAGAATCTCAAGTCGCAAAAATCAAAAACCTCTGTGGGTTTCCTTGACTGACTTCCTGTCCGGGTTGTTCTCACGCGGCGCTCACTGTGAAAACACAATCGTTGACTAGAGTGAACGTGAACGCTTGGCTTACAACAAAATGATTAGCAAAAACGAGAAATCAGTTTCATCCTCTAATAAGCTGCTTGAGAGCCAGATGGTTTCCTCTGTTTTTATGAGTTCATTATGACAATTGTCTTTTTTTTATTTTTTTATCTTAGTGTTTTTAAGGCTTCATCCGTCTTCTTTTTGATACAAGTCATAAAATGAATTCATACAAAGGTTGGCCAAACTCAGGCAACATCCATTTGTTTTCCAGACTGAGAGTGACATGCGATGAAGCCTCTTTAAAAATGTCTTTGAAGGGATCCAAAACGCCCTACTATAAAAGCATTGTGCTTATTCATTTTGGCAAAGTGGTTCGATTAAATATCAGCGCAGTCTGCTAAACAATCTGTTTGTATTATCTACTGAATCTGCATCTGCCTGATTATGCACTCAAAGTCATTCGATGTAACAGCTTAAATAAGCAATAACAGACCCGCCTAAAAATAACAGCTTTTTTTTTCTTTTTTTAAGTCAAGAGAGCAGAGAGAGAGAGAGAGAGAGAGAGAGAGAGAGAGAGAGAGAGAGAGAGAGAGGAGATGAAGCGGGGGGGGTAATGATAAATATTAGGAGCAAACATGAGGATGTTTATGTGTGCAACCATGAGTGCAGACTGTGGGCAGTCACCTTCATGACACAGGCACCTCCAGAGCAGATTTTGCGCTTGGAAAACCTCAAAACAAGGACAAAGAAGAAGTGGTGCAGAGACACGCTTCCTCAAATCTGTGGATTTCAGTTTAGACAATAATTTTAGTTTTAAAGATTCAAAGATCCAAATAGATAACATCATTCACACATTTTACAAGTTCAAATTCAGCTCCTGCTCATCACTGATTTTAATGTTTAAGGACGACTATGGACCTATAACTTTGCGCTCCTGTGTCTTTGTGTCCCTCGTGGTCCGGTCCACCCTGTATTAATGAATGAATGTAAACTTCACTGAAGTGATCCAGTCCAGCTCCGACTCCCAGAGAGACAAAGTATGAAGAGAGTCAGAGTCAGCCGTCACCAATAGGGTGAAAGTAGGAAGTGAGCGTGGTTGGCTGTGTTGGCTCTCGCTGCTGCTATGGAAACAGTATGACAGAGCAGACTGACTCTGCAGCAGCAACGCTACAAGTGAATGTACAAGCTCCTAACACACCACAAATGAGAACGATGATGACATCAAAGAATCTGAAATGTGACGAGTGAGACATTTGCAAGAACTGCAAACACACACACATCTGCCAATACACATTTACACATTTAGCAAAAGAGGTGGTAATACCAAAATGCCAAAATATTGAATTAAAAGTAAATGTTTTGCATTTGAAGTTCTACTGTCAAATTGTAATATTTACTTAAATTAACATGTATAAAAGTTTTTATATGAAATGGTCTCTGTCATTAAGATATGTACTAAAGCAAGATATACAATTATTGCATTTAGGTGAAATATTCAGCTTTCTATTTCTTCAGTCTTTGAGAGGTTTGCAGCAGAAAAATGTATTTCTAAAAGATGTAAAAAAAATGTGGTACAGATGAGTCTTCATCAGAGACACTGGAATTAAAAGAGTTGTTTTTGTTTGTTTTGATAGAACAATGATATTCAGCTTTTCATCAGAGAAAGTAGAGGATTATTAGATGCTAATACTGAATTTCTTTTTTTTGAATTAATTCAAAATTAAGAAGAAAGTAAAAAGAAGTGAACATTTGTAAGTTTGTAAGCAGGATATCTGAGACACAACCGTCCCAGTTTTCATGGAACCTGTTGGAGGAATATACGCTGTAGCTTTAAGAAGAACCCTCAACGATTCACGAGTAAGTATAACAGAGCCTACTCAAACAACCGAGAAAAAGTCTCACACTTCACCGGATGAATTAAGCAAATCAGACCCAAAGTGTCCAAAGAGCACCTGTAAGTTGTATACTGCAAAATCCCAGCAGCACTTCGACTTCTTCATCTTCAACAAAAAAATGCCTTTCTTGTCAGCATTCACTTTTTTGTAACAATAACAAGCTGTAATAGTAAACGTGTTCTTTCAGCTGCAGTACTTTTTTGTACATGATAATTAAGTATTATCTGCTTTCACAAATGTCAAGTACAAATCAAATTTTAAGTACATAAAACGGTTGACATGGTTACACTTCATCAAGACACAACTTTACTTTGAGGTAACTGGATTTGTTTTGGCAAAATTAGGTGATGTTATTCAAATGGTAAGATAACTCCTGGGCTCTCTGGATGACCTTCCCTCTAAAGATGTAGTTGACTGAAAGTATTATGTATTAAAAATGGATGAAGAATGACTTAAGGTACCACTGTAAGAGTCGTCTGCCGGTGTCTCTGTTCTTCCTGAAATTCACCTCATGTGGTCTCTTTGTCTTATTTCCTCCCTCTGATCTTCATTGAAGTTTGTGTGTGGTGAGTGAGTGAGTGTGTATGTGAATTCCCCCGGGTCCCATCACTTCACGTGCAGCCTTTACCGTCGCCATAGTAACAGCTGCCATAGAGACCGTCTCCCAGGAGCGGAGTGTATTTTTACTCCTTCTTTCTCTTTCTGTGTGTCATAAAACAGAACATGCTGCACTCAGTGGGCGATCGCTCCACATTCAGCGTTGCTCTACATGGACTCAAATATATTAGACACCTTTAGAGCACCTGAACGCCGGCTCCAGAGCACACGCTCTCTTTTTATTCCTCTGTTCAGTTTTTGTAAACGGCGTGGATGCTGCACTGTGCTGAACTCACCCACCATAACACAATTAAACGGTCTCGCAGACACCACAAACAGTAACACAAACACAGACATGCTACATGCCCACACACTGGTGCCCAAACGGATCAGAGCCGGATCGGATCACCCAACACCGTTCAGGCCACACTGGATCTGTAGATCAATAGAACATCTCTGAACATGGTGTAAAATAAATGCACTGCCTTTATATCCCTGTGCAGAGTCAGTATAAGGAAGGCAGGGTTTAAGAAGTGTGTGTATGTAACGCCATGAAGATGTACAAATAGTGAGAGAATTCAGCCCTTTTAAAAACAAATAGGAAAGTATTTAGCAGACTTTTACATAAAAGCTGGTATGAAGCATTGGAATGTAAGTGTGTACGTTTACTCTGTTTCAAAGGTTGCTTTGACTTTTTCTCTTCACATCTGCATTAGTCCCCCAGGTATCAGCTGGTGACTATGTGTAAGATCAATCAGTGACTCAACATTTGTTACGTTACAGCCTGATGGAGTCTGTAGCTGTAAACTCAGCCAAACAAACTCCTCCAGAGCGTGGTAAAAAAAAAAAACTGGAGATAAAGTTCCTTAACGCACGCTCCCCGTAATGTCTGACTCATACACCACGCGCTGCAGATGCAGCCAGGGCACAGACACACGCACACATCTGTTAAATGAATGGTGTGTGTGTGTGTGTGTGTGTGTGTGTGTGTGTGTGTGTGTGTGTGTGTGTGTGTGTGTGTGTGTGTAGAAGAGAAAAATATCACCAAAAAGAGAATCCATGATTTCTGTTGATCAAAGCAAACTTGTCATTCACAGAAATATTTATATGTTTTTTAACTTGATGTCCTTGATGGGCATCTCCCCTCCCCTGGGTTTGCATGTGAGCTCTCCTTAGAACTTCACACGTCTCTTCTTTCAGCTGGACTTTCTAATCTATGAACGTCACCTTTTAGGACAACGTGAAGGACTTCAGGAAGAACCTGTGGAGTGCTCAGCTGCTCTAACAGTCGTAATGGAGTACACAACACTCACACATTGTATGGCCGTGCAGAAGACTGAGATATTCTTCAGAGGTGGATAGAGACAAGAATATAATAATTATAAGTTCAGCCCTCTCTGAGTGATCTTCAGAAGGTATTTAGTTGTCCATCACTAGGCAATGATCAATGATCTCATAACGTTCCTCTACGGTGAGAGAAAATGGAAGATCCTGTTTCACAGCCTAGTGCCTCATATAGACAAACAGATTCCTTATTGTGTGTGTGTGGGTGCGAGGCATTTTACTTACGAGCACCCAGGAACAGCTTGTTCTGTCTTTTTTTACATTCATTAAATCACCACTTAAAGCAGTTACCTGTACCAGCGCATGCATACAAATAGACTGATTTATTTGTCTTTTTGTCTGAGTCAGGGTCTTAATCATGTCTAAGCTTCCAGTTTTAAACACCAAGCTTGAACATGCCAGATTAAATGTTGTCATGAGTGCGCCCAATGGATTAGAAAATTATGTTATTAAGGTTTGAAGAACAGGTGTGTCTCCAGGGTAAATGTGGATGCAAATGAAGGACATTGATATTGATATTCTGGGTATTTTGAAGCCTCACAGTCAATGCGGTCTGGGAGATCTTCCAGGCACACGTTGTACTAACAAGGGATAAGCAATGAATAATTGGATAAATATTGAAATTGCTGGCCTTGAGTGCACATAATGTGTCTTTATTAGCTGCTGAAGTAATGTCCAATGCTTTAACACACATGTATCAACACCCGGAAAACAATCCATTCATCCACTTTGCCCACGTCTTCTGTTCATGCTCACATGGGTAGCTGTAGCCAATCACAGCTCATACAGGGGTCACTTGTCACAAGGTTGGCATGTAAAGTATGACGACTGGAACAATATGCTTTTGTGTCCATTCAATATTGTCCCGATTGTTGGATGCAGATTTTTCTCACAATCTGTCAAGCACTCAGTTTCAACATCCAGGCCATCTGTTCTCACAAAACCTCACTTTCTCTGTGATAGTCATCTCACATGTATCTGTTTCTTTGTTATCTAACCTGTGTGACCATGCGTCGCCCCATCTACTACATGATTGGTTGCCTGTAGCGTTCACATCAGCACCTTGCTGAACAGTACGGGGTGAGATGTTTCGATAGAATCTCTTGGAGCGGCTGAATGAACTCTAAACACTGAACGCTCTGAAAAGTACTGAGTGCAGCGTTGGCCAAAGTCCCATGTGATGATGGTTTCGCTCTATCTTCATTGGGAACAGCTCTGTAAAAAGAGAAATGGACTTGCATAGCGTGTCAGCTAACCATGGCTAACAATCATCAGGTATTACCTCACCAGCTTCAAACACATTCACAATCCTGAAACAAATACCAGCCGTTCATTGGATGGAAAAACCTGATGTTTTGATGTCTTTCCTGGATACACAGAAAGTTTATTACTTAAGCTAATAAGCTAATTAGCTATTTATCCTCCTTGCACATGTAGGTGGGGCGATGAGAGAGTTACCATATAGCTAAACTACAACACAGGCGACCATTGACTGTTATATTCTGCCTTTTTTTGTTCCAGTTGTGATGATTGTCTACATCATTGAACACCATAAAACTATCCTTTTACACGTTAACAACATTTCCAGCTCTGCTTTGTAGAATCCCAACACAGACACTTGGAGAACACACAAAATGCATACAGCAAGGCCTCCGCCATGATTTGGATTTGATCCCAAGACCTTCTTATCCTCAAGAAACTACGACTCAGTCCATTAAATGAGATGCGAGTGACTGAGCCCTCAAAGCATGGTGACATGGCATGTAACACATGACACTTAAGGTCTTTAGATGTGGAAAAAGAACGGGTTTGAACTCACTCTCTTCTCTTCTTCCAAATGAGTGCTTTCTCAAGGTGATCTCACATTATTTGCCAGTTGTATTAATGTATTTCTTCTTCTATATCTATTTGGGATTGGTCATATGAATGACAAACAGATGCAGATTTTGTTTTTGCTCTCTGTGCCTCTGGCTTGAAAAGCTCCAAAATCTGATGTTCTTTCAGCACCAGCACAGTTAATGGACGTAGGTTGGCCCAATTTCAGGTAGATTGCGTGTTGTCTGTTGTGCAATGTGCCGTGTGCATGATTGCAGATCACTGCACGATTTGCTGCTGCCAACCAGTTGGATGAATTAAAGGCATGTTTGAAATTTTGGTCGTAAAAATGCACACACTTGCACAGTGAGAGCAGAGTCACGAGCTGATTCCCCAACTTCAGGCCTTTTTGATTGCACCTTCACAAACTGGCAGACAGTGTCTGGTGGCACAATGGCAACAGTAGGCATGCCTGTTTGATGCGTCTTCCCCCCTCCTATCATGAAAGAGATGACCCGTAGAAACTTTGGCAAGAATTGGCTGTGGACCTCCAGCTGCCAGGGAATATTTGTTATGATTTGGCTTTCAAGCTAGAATGTGTTTGTTGGGGATGCTGAGTGTGTGTTCATATCAGAGAGAGTAAGAGTGTTTTTGAAGGTGTTTGTATTTGAGCCGTGCAAATTAGACATTTGATATTCACATATTTCTGACTTGAACTTCCCTCTGTGGGAGTTTTTTTTTAAAAGAAACTGACAATTGTCAAAGCTCTGTCCAGATTTAACACGAACAGTGGGAGCAATCAGGTCGTGCTTAACAATCAGACTGTACAGCGTGAGCTCAAGAATCGTGAGCTTTGGTCGTGTGTTGTAAATGATTCACTTGTACAGTTTGACATAATACACAACTCCTTTATACATTTGTAGTGTATATCCTTCTTAATTCTAAGTTAAAGAAAATGCAAGAACCACAGTCATATTTGAGTCTCTGCAGCTGTATAATGTTGCCTTGCTTCATCCACCAACATTAGTTAAAAAAACATTAGTCATTGTAAGTCACTGGACAAATGACTAATGTTTTCACAGTCTCAAGAAACAGCAGCACAGTCTGGTTGAATCATGGTTTACACATTTACACGCTCAGTCAGTCCAAGCTGCCTGACACTGAGGCTCCAGGTGGCACGTCTGTAAAACTCAATGACCCTTAGATCAACGTCGCTAAATATAACCGTCAGCCAAAGCAACGAAATGCACAACAGCTGATGGCTCACCTGCACCCAAAATACTGGAATCAATTATACCCGGACGCATGAACAAAAGAAAAAAACACAAATGCACCAAATGGGTCAAAGTAGTGTTACCTGAACCAGACAAGAGCCACAGAATGACCTGGATTAATGTCTCCAAATAGCCACTTTACACTCTGTGCTGGAAAAGTTGAAGACCTGACTGCATTCAAAGCCAAATACAGACTCATGAAAAGCAGAAAGTTAGAGAGACAAACAGCGGCATATAAAAATAGTATTCAATAAGGACAGATAAACAAGCAGCAGACAGAGGCAGACACTAAGTCGTGCTGTCAGAGAGGAAAATATCTGCAGTGATTTTCTAACGTGCCGTTCATGATTGACATGTCTTGGGTTTCCTAAAATAATGGTTTAATAATCAGTCAGCTGATCAACAGAAACTGTTCAGTGCTTTTCTTCACAGGACAGCATTAATGGAGACATTAAACACAGGGAGATAGATGTTTGTGACATGCAACTAAAGGCAGCTCAATCTTAATCAAATCTTTGATAGTCAGGTTTTAAAGACTTAACCAGAGGCTCTCCAAGATCAATTTGAACGGTTTCAAAACAAGAAAGCTGAAAATGATTATCACTGACCTGCATAACATCCCATTTTGCTCACCTTTTTCTTGGGTTTTTTCCCCAAGAATGGCTAATGAATGTAAGTGCATTCACTATAACAATTAGGTACATCTGCAGGTTGTTGTGCTTTACATAGGTATGTTGAATGCATATTACCTTATACCTTTACTTATTATACAGTATGTCATATGGAAATGTTCTTAGATTTTGAAATAAGATTTTTTTCAGCTTACATATAAAACAGGTGATTCTTCAACTTCTGCTCTACTGGTTTGAAAGTTTGAAATATGATTTTTCTCCCTGAGAATTGAGATCATGATTCTCTCACAACATTCTTATTCGTTTTCCAACATAAAAACTTGATTGCACTGAAATAAAAACACATGCTGTCTCGGGCAAAGATGTTGGACTCATAGGCTAGTCCAGTGAATTCAATGTGTGTTTTGCTTTACGCTGTGTGAGAGTGACTGATGTAGCAACTGGGATGGTTGTGAAGCAAATATGTGAACACAAAAATGCTGCTTGTTCTGATTGCATAGGGAAAGGAGAGCAATGGAATCGCTGTCATGTAGAAATTAGATCGTGGCCCTAGTGGCGCATTGGTTAGTGCGCGTGCCCCATGTATGGAGGCTGTGGTCCTCCAAGCAGGCGGCCCAGGTTCAAATCCGACCTGTGGCTCCTTTCCCGCATCTCATTCCCCTCTCTCTCTCTCTCCCTGATTTCTAACTCTATCCACTGTCCTAACTCTCCAATAAAGGCACAAAAAGCCCAAAAATAAACCTAAATCATGCAGCCCTACTGGTAGGTGCATTTTGCCATTTTTGAAATATCCAATGGTAGTTAAACAACTGGTAACAGGTCTGCTTGAGTGTTGAAGGGGAGTAATATATGTTTATGTTAATGTGTCATCATCAACACTTATTTGACTGGCTCTTCACAAATGTTTCCAGACAAACTTATTTGTTTGTTTGTTTTCATTTCAAAGCTTCATTCCTCCAACTGTTCCTTTATGAAGCTCAAAGAAGAGACTTTTTTTAGCGTCTCTTCTCCTTCTGTCATCTCTCTCTCTCTCTCTCTCTCTCTCCTGTTTCCAGGCCAGCCAGTCTTTTCTTTTTTCTCCTCTCTGTTCTTCCAGGGTTGTGCTCAGTGGCCCAGTTCTTCCTGAGACACCCTGCCACATCTCCTCTTACTGTCTTCTCTTTTTATTCCCCTCTCAGGCCTTTCTCTCTCTCTCTTTCCCCAACTCTCTCTCCGCCTGTCTCTCTGTGTTTAACTTTCTCTCTCTCTCTTATACTCTCTTCCTCTATCCCATCCCCTACTCATAGAACACAACGAGAAGCCATCTTAAATCGAGCGTGATACTTTGTTCCCTCTCTACGGGAGCGTCTCGATCTAAATCCATTTTTAAATTCCAGGGGGTGACTCATTGCAAAGACAAACTCATCGTGTTGTGTTTGAGAACGAGGAAATCTCCACAGATTGACTTCTGTTGTCTCAGTCGTTGGTATGCCAGGAGACAGAGTAAATCAGGACTTTACTTTGCATTTTGAAAAAAATAAAGAGACCAAATCTCCATAATCAAGCTCGAGACAGACAGTTCATCTTTAAGGCCTTCAGGGTAGAACAAGACCTGATATTTCAGCTGCACTTTAAGTAATATTCATCATCTTTAACTATTAAATTCAGAGTATTATAAATGATGATAGAGTTTTGGTTGTAATGCAGGAGCAGCATGTTGTGACTTGCCAGCTGATTTAGATGTGTTTGAGTTGGTTAGTTAGTGAATTAAGAAGGACAAAATGCACAGATTACATATCTGGTGGCTGATATAACAAATTTTATGATATGGCCTAATATTAGATCTTCTCCTTGTGTATTTTGCATGAATATGACTATTCTAATGTTACCAAAAGTCTTGCCTCTTGCCTCTCTACTGACTGACTTATGCTATATGCTTCTGGGGATATGTTGCAACTTGATAAGAGTCGATGAGTTCTCAAAAGCAAACAATGACATTTGCTCCTCTACCTGGTGTTTCTAGCTTCAGTGGTATAAACTTTCGGTATAAAGTTTTTTGAAGTACTTGTTAACGGGTTTCCGAAATAGTGACATCATGATGCTGATTTATGAAAAGCAAAATCACACACATTGTCAGGTCTGTGCTCATGAGGAGAAGAAAACCACTTTTTAAAAACGCTTGTTTGTTGAACGGAGGACGGATCGATCACTTCTGATCAGGGAGTCTGAAAATCTGCATGCTGATTAAAAACAGACTGTTTTACCTGCATGCACCAACGCCTGCTGGTACATGATTGGTCAATGGGCTTCTACTCTGAGTAAAAAACATGCTATAAACAGAAACTAGAACATCCTATTAAATCAAGGCCCCTGCATGCAGACTTTACGTTTGTATGTAGAATCTTTTAAATTAAGAAAATAGCTCAAATAATGAAAGTTTAACAGTTGTATTTAACGTCAACATATTCTACAGCAAACCAATACCTGCTACTGTACATGTGCTGCAGACATTATAAACTATGGAGTCTGAGCACACTGTGTTCTTTTTGTATCATTTGTTTTGTAGGGAAAAAAAACACACCATATGTTAGAAAACATATAAGCTGATGTGATAGTCCCCATTTTCCAGCCAACAGATGCATTTAACAGCCTCTATTAAATTCAATGCTTCACTCTATCCCTCTACGACCCCATTAAGAGATATTTGGGGAAGTCCTCACATGTAATAAAACTAAAATAAAACAAATTTAAAATATACAAACATAGCATGTGGGTGCCATAAATTGAATCAGCAGTTCCCTGTTTGTCCCTAATCACACTCTATTATACACACATGACCTAGCCGCTGTTTGCTTGTACACTAAGAATACACTAATTGGGATCACACAGAGCAGAGGACAAATCTTTAACAGAGACGACATACAGAGAGGCTTTTTAATGTACTCTTAACGTCAATGTCACTCTGTAAAAATGTGTGTGTGTGTTTATTTATGTGTTGTTTAGTTCTTTGTTTAAGGTCACTTTGCCATATGGGCATCCCAGTAGCTCATCCAATGTTCAGCCTGAAGGAGAGAGGCATGAGAAGGAGATACAAACACTTGTCTACTGTTACAGTGTCATGTCTTTCAGCTTCACACTGTTGACCTAGAAGCTTTGAATTATTTATAGATCATACAAAGGACAGAGCGCTTGGTATTAAAGGTTTTAAAGAGCCCATATTATGCCCTTTTTGGGGTTCGTATATTTCATCTATGTACCTACTAAAGTATGTTCACAATAGCTAAAGTTATAAAAAAGTGTCTGTTTTCATGAACTGCTGCTCCATGCACCGGCTCGCTTCTGACTCTCTCTCTAAGGCTCTGAAGTGCCCACGTTCAGAGTCCCCACGTGTGCCAAGACTGATCTGATTGGTCGGCCTGTCGGCTCTGCCGTAATTGGTCAGTTGCTCAGCACGGTTCTCGGAAATGTCCCGCCCCTTTTACCATATTGGGAATGCAGCCACTTTGGCTCCGAGGGGAGCAAAAACATTAGCACATTAGCACTACTGTGCTACCGCAGGCTACAGCATATCGTGGGCGTGCTACAGAAGTTAATGGGAGTGCAAGATGAGCTGCTGGGCCACAACGAGCCAATGGGCTTAGATCAGTGATCTCACACTGACAAGACGTCACAATGGCAATTTTTTTTTGAGGGGGGCTAGAACCGAGCGTTACATGCAGCTAATGCTACAGCTAACAGGAGGAGGTAGGAGAAGCTGCGTTTACGCAGACTTTTAATTTTTGCACATAGATGTGCTTAAACATGCACAGGACACTTGGAAAACACACTAAAGAGCAGATAAAACCAGAAAAAGAAGAATATGACCCCTTTAATGTAATATTTTTGAGAACAAATAAACCATCAATACACCAACTCATGTATAGCACAGTTTGATCAAAACTACCAACATGGAGCTGAACAAAGTGACAACACAATATTTCCAAACTCCAACTTTGGACTACCTTTACTGTCTTTCTTTTCTTATCCCTATCCTATCACAGGATAAATTTATTTCTTTGGGCCTCCAAATTTGAATCAAATGAGTTGACGCTCTTATTTAACATAATATGAAAACCTGTGACAAAGTGTCACCAATGAAGTAACCAGCAAACAACTTTGTCGTATTATCACATTAAATCTAGATTAATCAAGCAAACACTGACAAAGATTAGCATTTAAATTTAGAAGAAAGTTAGTGTAATCTACATTTTATAATTATCATTATCATTATTATCATTGTATTATTGTATTATTATTATTACTTAGGTCAATATATATATATATACATATATACTGTACATTCTATATTTTTTATATTATTATTATACTAGTCTATATTATATAACATTTCATTATATTACACTATATTGTTCATATTGCACTATATTATGTTACATTATACTACATAATATTATATAACTGCACTCTGCATTACTGTGGTACAACACTGCCTCTCTTCTCTGCTGTTTACATTACTTGCTGCTATTTATTTATCATACCAAGTCACTTTAATCATCACTTGTCACTTTATCTTGTCATTATCTGGTCATTCTCAATTCTCCCCAGTTAACTTCAACATTCATTTTTGTACTGTATATACCCCCTGTTTTTATTTTTTATTTTTATTTTTATTTATCTTATCTATTCTGTTTAATCTGTATTTGAGCTTTCTTGTCTGTGCTGCTGTAACGCCCGAATTTCCCCTCTGGGGATCAATAAAGTATTATCCTATCCTATCCAACAGAAAAAACAACAACTCTGGCCTTCCCTTCAGACCTCCCTCTAGGGTAGCAGAGCTGTTTTTTCTGGGGATGACATGTTCATTTTCTGGCATTTTCTACGTGCTGGTCGCTGTGATAGGTCAGACCAAAACATGCCATGCTGCCATTGCCAACACTAATGAGGTGAGCTTAGCCTATTCCAATGTGTAAAAGCTTGATCCAAAAGGAAACGCCTTTCAGAGGAGAGCTGAAGGCTTTTCAAGAACATTCAAGTCCATGTAAAGCTATACAATAAATGAGTTTTAACTGAGTTCTTAAACAGAAGAATGTGTGATGATGACATTTATTTAAACAAAATCTCTGAGATGTTGTGGGCGTGTGAGTTGATTGTGCCGTAACCGCAGCCACTCATGGTAAAGACGCACCGTTCTCAACTGCTACAGCCAAATAGTCGAGGGCTCATCTGGCTGCTCTATTGGACCTGATCAGCCTTGTATGTTTTAACCGCCAGAGCCGGAATCAGAATCAGAACCTGAGGACACTGACCTCCTCATCCTTAGGGAATCTGAGTAGACAGATCGAGCTTTTCTTGAAATTCTGGCATCCAGGGATGATACACTTGTGCAAAACTGCAGACTGTAGTGATGAAACTATTTTGCAATCAAGAAGGAGATCTGCAGATGCTAACAAACCCAAGTGTCTCATCGAGACCCCAGCTTGGCCTCGCCCCCAAAAAACACAAACCAAAAGTTTTGAAAAACATTCTACTGGACTGTATCCCAATGAAACGTAGTTCCCAGTTTACAGCAACTTTAACCAAGTCGCCCAGTTGCCTTTTGGATCATTTTGAATTGTGATGATTCGGATGGCGAAACCTTCACACTAACTTTTAAGTTTGTTTGGAGAAAAAAGTCAAATAAGTCGAGGTCTCTGGAAAACAACCAGAAATGACTTGTTTTAATGGGGAAACAGAGCAGATAAAATATATGGATAAGTGTCTGCTTGCCAACCCTAAACAAAAAGCTGATTTTGTTGTATGTATCACAGAGCTTCCCTTTCTGTTGTCTGTCTGATTTTCCTCTTTTGTTCCAGTGTAATGAACGCAGAGCACACGGAGTCCTGACTGCACGAGAACGCTTCACCTTCACCTGAAAAACTCACTCTGTACACACTGTGAGACCTGCTGCTATCTGGAACAGCCTCTCTATCTTTCTCTCATCCCTCTCTCTCTCTCTCTGTGGCCGGGAGTCAATCCCTCTTTTTTACTGCCAGCTGATAGCTGAGCATGACTGTCTGGATCTCTATTCATGCGTTCACTCCATCTATCACCTGCTGCTGCCTCTTGTCACCCCTCCACCATCCACTCTGTGCTTCTCTCCAAATGAAAACAGAGAGCATGCTTTTTTCATGGAGGCATTGATATCTTTCATGTCTTTATCCTCAGACAGGCAGCCCCGGATTACCGTCATGCTAAAGAACACTTTCTGGCACTGAAATGGAACCTGTGACCTCTCATCACTTTAAAGTCAGAAGTTTGCAGGTCTGCCAATGTTTTCCTCACCATGCACAAAAAGCCTCTATTTGCATAAACACCCTTTAGTGAGTTTCATCCCTGAAGCTTTTCTTAACAGTCCATGGAAATTGCACATTGAGCAGTTGCCATGGTTACCGGGGGACTCAATTGCCTAAAATTACCATAAAAGACTAATTAAAAAAGCCCTGGCTAGGAGCACAGTTTTGACAATTTTTATAAAGCACTGCTGAAGCCTCAGGTGAGGAAAATAGACTGGGGATGGAAATTTTTCCAACACCCACTGCTTTCAACATTTTCTAATGCTGTGCTATGAATATAAACCTAGAGTCAAAGTCCAGAGGTTTGTAGTACACACAAGGTTGTAAATATTTTTTTTGAATACCAGACACATTGTCAACTGTAAATGTTTGGAGATTTGCTTGATGGGAGGGCTAAAGTTACAAATCAGAATGATGTATGCACGTTTCTTTGACACTACCAAGACGGATGTATCTTTGTGGAACTTGTTTTTGCAGTACAGTTTAAGGATTTTTTTTCGCTGCGTGTTTAACACAAGGATGTTTTACCATAATTCCACATAGCCTTTCTTTATGAACAACAAAGAATACAGGGACATGTTGGTCCACCTGTAAGCCAGCACGCAAGGTAGTAAAAGAGCTGATGGTAACATCTGCAAACACTTAGGACAGCAGAGAAGTAGGAGGTTTGATGAGGTCTATCGTCCAGTTGAAGATTTAACTGAACAAAAAGAAGCCATCAATCCATCCATCCATTATCTGTGCCGCTTTTTCCGTTCAAGGTCCTGGGGGACTGGAGCCGATTCCAGCTGTCATTGGGCGGGAAGCGGGGTATGCCTTCAACTGGTCGGCAATCACAAGGCTGACAAATAGTGACAGACAACCAGCCTCGCTCACATTCACCCCTAGTCAGTTCAGATCAGGGTCCAATCTCATGCTTCCATAGACATATCTCTAAATAAAATCCATTAAAGATCTTTCCTTTAAAGATGCAGATTTTGTCAAATCATCGAGTGAAACAAATGTATTAGCACCTTGAATTGATAACCTCAGCCATACTGCTCCAAGAATGGATGCTCAGAAGACACTGTTTAAATTTCTTATGAACATAGATAGTAGTCACAGTACATGGCTAAGACGAGCTGATCTCGGTAGCAAATGTCAGAACTACATTATTTTCTTCCTGGAGATAAACAACCATAAAGAGATGCGGGGGTGGGGGGGCAAACAGGTTAAACCATTTAAAAACACATGAGATTTGAATCCGGTTGATGATCTCTGATGTCATCAATTGTCTCCTGTCTCGTTTTTTTGTCATCTCTTTACTATCACCTTCAAATAAATGCCTGAGAAACATTTTGACACGGCCTATCCTGATAAGTCAACCAGTCAAGAAAAATGTCATGATTCCAGGTTAAAGCTCATTGATGTGTTTCCCCCATTTAGAATCTGAATTCAAAGGATACCAGTCAACTTGAATGTTGGGTGAATGTTATCTACATGATGTTTTTGTCCCACTATCCAGTCCTGCTTTAACGGCAATGATCTTAATGATTTATGGAAGCCTATGAGCTCTGGCGTCTCATTTGTGTCCACCATAATGATGCTACTGAGATATGAGCTGAACTAACTTGGTTAGGACCGACTAGCTATAAATAGAAAGTGGGGACTATTTGTCTGGCTGGAACTCAAGTTTTGAATACATTTAAAGCTCCTGTGAGGAGTTTTTATCTGGTTAAGAAACCAACTAAAATGAACACTGACTCCTTTTTCATGAGCTATAAAAGTAAACAAGATCATCAGAATGAAGTTGGATTATTTCTATGTACTAATTTAACCTGTTAACAGCACATTGTATGTAGACCTTTGTTAACATTTCCACAACAAAGATTCACAGTGAGTAAAACAAGCAGTGTAGATTTGTCCACAGGGGGCGCCAAAATCAGCGCAAACAGAAAATTCCTCACAAAAGCTTTGAACAAGCCTTTGATTGCCGGACCATGAAAACTAAAAAAGTGCAGAACCAACAAGTTTTTAATTTCTTTTTAACTGGTGCCAGTTCATTGTATTGGTATGAAACAACCAATCAGAGTGAAAAAATGTATGATGTACCATACATCATAGGAAATGGACTTTCAGTGTAAAAAGGTATAATAGCCAACAATTACCGTTTGTACAGTAACTCAAGCAACTTTCCAGTTTGTTTACTGGTTCAGGACAGCTGATTAATAACATTCCCCGTGTATGGCAACCATCTTGGTTGATAATAAAAACGTCTGCAGCTCGCGATTCATGAAGGTCAGGACGGATAAATCTGTCTAAACCAGAGAAAACCCAGAAGCATCAGCCAGAGGAAATAAGACATGAACTTGGATAGAAGTAATCTTCACACTCCTGGTATTTTGGAACAGCTGATTGACCTCAAGGCAATTCATAGCTACACTTTCAGTTTATTTCTCATTAATTTCCACTGCAACCATCAGAATTCTCTGCCATCATAGCAGACTGAGCTTGTTTCAGAGCAGAGTTTTTTAAGACACCTACCCTGTCTGGACAGAGAGAGACAGAAGGAGGAGATCAGTATGAGTGAGGAGGCAGCTCCATCGGTGTGAAGCCCCCCAGTCACGACACAAAATGCGCTCTGGGAATTTTGCTTGAACAGGATGCCATTGCCAAATTCAGGCCGGTCAGTCAAGGGTGAGACACTTCCCTCCCACATACCTAGACACCGTGGAACCTCACCATCACGATTCAGAGAGCTTTGAAGGAATTGCTAATCATGGCCCGTCCTTGCTAAGCAATAATGATAATGGGGAATAAAATGAAGGTTTCTGTTGAGAACTGAACACTAAAGGTTCAGACTCTGAATTTATTTTCTCAAGATGCAACTTTTTCTCATTTATGAAAAGGAACAATACAGCATTGCCACATAAAGGCTGTAGGATTGCACACAGTCTGTACTCTGTCGCAGAGAAAGTGTCCCATCTAGGAGATGATCTCAGTTCATAGCTTCTAACTGCATCAGTGTGGTTTTAAGTTGCGTTTCTCTTCAGCAGAGTTATGTTAAACGGCTGCTGACAACACCACATGAAGGTGTTGTGAAGGACTTGTCAGTTTGTCAGTATCCAGACAGACCAGAAGAGACGAGCTGAAAGGGAGCACACCCACTTGATGTTGCTGTTATTAGCTAAAACTTGGAGGAGGGAGAATACAAGTTTTACCTGGTGGCGGTGCTACAATCCACTTTCATTGTAAAACACCAACACCCGCTCTGACACGAGGAGGAGGCGTTGCCCTCTGGTCAGCAAGCGTGTGAGACCGCTGGCTCTGCTCTGAGTGTTGGAGCAAAACATGCAGAAGACCTGAAGACTCAATCTGAGTTCCCAACCCTAAAAATCAGTGTCATCATAATAACTTCCCACTTTTGTAAATATCTGTCTCAAAATGCCTGTGCAGCCTTCATAGCACAAAAATCTATGAATCAAACTGGACACCCTGTAAAGTATTTCATTATCTAAGTGGTAACTTAAGCAGCATGCAGTCTCTTTCATATATTTAACACAGGATACTTTTGATCTGAATCAGGAATATAGCAACTATTCAAGACTATATCGGTCCTCATACATCCATTTTATCTGTCATTGCTATTTGATGCACCATTCAAACCCTATAAATACACAACATAAACCAAAGAAACATTAGAAAATCCATTAACAATTAGCATTGTCTCTAAACACCAATTAGCGAATATTAAACTGCTCAACACCAACCTGGGGGTCGGGACCCTCTACTAGTTCACAAGATGTATTTTAGGAGTGGAATAGGAGGGATTGGACCATCAGAATTTGGTCTGCTTCGATAGATTTGATTTTCATATTGTTTATTTATTATTTTAATATTAAAACGCTATGAAACATTCAGATGTTTTTGAGCTGGTGCTCCCTAAAAGGAAAAGCCAGTGCATGATTTTTTCCCTCGTCCAGCCTCCTGCTCAGTAACTCTCTTTTTCTTTTCCACGTCAATTTCCTTTTGGATCTTCACTCTGCCATGTCTTTCATGTTGCTAAAACTGGTAACTGGAGGTGTTTGCCTTCAGGCAAATGCTCAGTCCCAGTTATAAAGTGCAAAAGAGTCTCAGAGTGTAAAAGAGGCATCACGCTCCATTTCATCATCATAGAATGACTTCAAAGCTGTTATTTCAAAGTGAAATATGTTTCACAATGTTTCTTTAATTGCTCAATGGTCAAAAAGAATTCCCGCAATGAATCAATTCAGAAAGTTAAGATGGTTAAATTAGTGTTTGGCAATACTTCTTGGACATTTTTTTGGTCCCTGAGAGGAGAAGCCAGATGAAAACATTAAAATCTTAAAGACATTGACACCCAGGTGAAGAGAACAAAACACAGTCCAAAACTATGAAGCGTATAGGAGCTTGAATTCTTCATATAGAGGATGATGATGACTAACTATAAAATATCTTGAGCTTCTGAAGTTTCTAAGGAAGTTTGTAGGCACTGATCTATAAAATGTTTCTTCCTCAAATCAACATTATTTTTAAGGCGGTTTAAATGCATCATTTCCCCCTGACAGTATCAGCATCTCCTATAAGGTATATGTGTTGAGCCAACAGGCCTGATTGAACTGCAAATAAGGTTATGCAGACTGCGTGTTTAGAGCAGCAGAATGCATTTTCATGGTACAGCTGCCATACTGTACAGGCAGTCCAAAGGACACCTATAGAACCCATAAGACCTATGGGAGCTGGCCTACATATACTGATACACTGCACGCCTCAAAGAGAGAAAGAGACAGTCAACAAGAGGAGGAGAGAAAGAGAGGGCAAGAAAGAGCAGAAGTCATGATGCATTACGCACAAAAGCCAACCAACAACAAACACGCTCCACCCATACACGCAAACACACTTATTCATAAACATGAAACATTTAACAACGCAGAGAATCAAGAGGAGGAATCGACATAATGTAACTGAAAAATGTACACACAAACACACACACACATATGAATACATTTATATACTTTGGTTGAGAACCGGAGGGTTGCCTGTTCAAATCCTGGTATGGTTACTGGACCTGAGAGGTTCCTGTTTACTTCCTGATTTCTGCAGAGTGTCCTTGAACATGCACCGGATCTCCAACTGTTCGGGACACCCCCTGTGTGCAGCCCTCCTTTAAGTGCATGTTCAGGGATCCTGCTTGTGTGTATTTTGGGCAAATACAATATGTGTGTGATTTCTCTCAAAAGAGAAAAACCTGTAAACCTGATTAATGAAATATGTATAGTTAAAAAAATGTCTTAATATGAACACCAACAAAAACAAACAATGCAGCTCAACTCACTCAGACACACGTGGATAGTCCCTTAAACTCTACAGTGACACATCATGCCTACACCCACACACACACCCACACACACACACACACACACTGGTCTGAGGTCTCCCCTCAGTCACGTGCAGCCGAGCGGTCTATTAACATTATCCACACATCGGTGGCTGCAGTGAGCCCGGGGACTCTGCTCAAAACGTAAAGAAAAAAACGCTGTCAAACAAAATCACAGCAACTCAACTCATGGTGGAGATGAAGTCATGAATGGAAGGGATCACATAATGGAGGAAGTGCTGTTTACTGAGGGAAATGATGACTTGGTTTTGTCATGTCTCACAGCACTTCAGCATAACATGTTTGCTGTAATACTCCAGTATTCAACATTTGCAAACAAAGCTAGAGAGCAGAGAGTTGTGCCACAAATAGAATCTGAAATGTCACGTTTCACGACAGAGCTTTATCTCTGTTCTCTAACCTTTTTATCTCGGGGCTGTTTCACATGAAAACAAGACAATGAACCGTTTTCTGTCGAACACTTTGACAAGTCACAAGAAAAAAGGACAGGTGGGAATAACAACTTTAATAATGGCTCTGTTCCATTTAAGTAGAATGCAGACAGAATAAATGTTATTAGCAACACCTCAGATTTTAAAATGCAAGCTTTTACTTCTTGTTCCAATTATATTTGATGTTCTTTTGTGGAGAAGGACGTGCAAGTGGTTGTATATGGCAGAAGAGTTTCAACGTCCTTTTGACTTTCCTTCAATTTTTAACTGCTAATAAGTCTCCATTGCCTGTCGTGTTTTAAGCGGAAGTTCTTGCAAAGTAGGTGACCCAACTCTATAAATAGCTGTTTGTTTAGGTGGCTGTAGGTATTGCCACCTAAAAATGAAGACCAAGAAAAGACAAAGGGTGAGTTGAAACTAGTCAGGGCGAGTCTGAGTCAAGACCAAGACCAAGACCACTTCAAGTCCTTCAGTGCATGATACAAAATGTGTCAGAGGTAACCCGTAGGAACAGGAAAAGAAATTTGATTTCCATTTATAATTTCTGTCCTCTTTTTCTAAACCGACACAGTTGCAATTGAAAACAGTCAGTTCTGAGGCCAGACAAGTCTGGAGTACTGCAACATTATAGAGCAAGAGACCAAATCTAAGACGAACAGAGAAGTCCAAAAAAAATGAGAACACTTAAAAAACAGTCAAAATGGAGCTCACTTTTTGGCTACAGGTAAACTATGTCAAATTGGTTTGCTGAGAGTGGCTAATGAAAGGAGTGCTATCACCCTCCAGACTTTGGTCCTCACTGTAGGTTTAAGTCCACATGCCTGTGCTGAATGTGGTTCCTTATAGCTCTGTTCGATATGCCAGTTCAACCTGACGCAGCCAACTTCATCATCACTTTCTTGATCAAAACACTGCCAGTCGCACAACTCCTTCAAGGGATGCTAAACGATGTTCACTGTGTTTGTTTACATTCAGGCAGAATAGAGTCACAGGAGAAGACCCATTAACTGAGGCAGGAGGGTAAGGTACAGTTTGAGCACAATGGGCTACTCAAGCACATCCCTATTTATGATCAGGGTTTCTTATTAATACAAAGGACAAGGTGTGTTAAAACTGGAGACACCATCTGAAATTACAAACATCACAGGAAATTACAAATACAATACTGCCAGAAATACCAAATTAGTCCCCAATATGCAACGCTTCCTTAAAGGAAAGGGCCTAAGCTCTTTGTCATGGAGAGTCTATAAAAACACAGAGTTTGGACTTATAACCAGAAACAGGCTGGTGAAGTCACAACTCTTTGAAAGGGAGAAATCCATCATGTTGGATTCGGTTTCTGGTCTGTCATTTTATTTGATGATGACAAACATAAAGACAAATGTCCGAGTTCTCGTTTAGAGAAGATGCTAAACATATAGACAAGAAAAAAGTGGCCTTTTTGAGCTGATAAGATTTTAAAGAGAAGCGAACTCCAGAAGATACTGAGACAAGCCGTCCCTCAGCCTCTTCCTGTCTGATAGCCAATGACAGCTGAGCTGAGACAGACCGAGCGGGACAGGAGACAGATGCTGTCGACTTAGAGAGATTACTCTGCTGCTCTCCACTTCATGCACATTCTTCTTCTTCTTCTTCTTCACTTTTCAGTCTCACTGTTCACTCTGCTGTTCTGCCTTTTCTTTACTGACTCTGTGTCATAATAAAATGATAAAAAAAAAATGTTTTCTTATTCTGTCTCTTTCTTTAATGGAGGTTATTTTTGCTGCGATGAAATAGCAGTTAAAAATAGACTCAAAAGGTTTAAATGATGACAATGTTAATAGCTGTGAGTGTGACTCGGATGAGAGGATGTTAAAGGCTCTTAAAAGAGGCCTTAGGGTGGCTCTTTCTTTCTCCCTCTTTCACATTCAAACATCCCGAGTCGTCTAATGAAGAGCTCAGACCACACGCGACCAGGGCCTTTCTCTCATTAAGAGGAGACTGGGTCGCCCACGGCAACACGTGGACCAACCATTACAGGATGCTGACTGACCCGCCTCCTCCTCCTCCCTGCTGGGAGACTGTCACACATTACAGTCCCTCTCCAGGAATTTCTTATGCACTTTGAATGTATTTTTGCAAAAGATCCACTTTAAAAAATGTCTAATTTGTCTGAAATGTATAAATCACAATCATACAGCTAAAAAAAAACTGTGTAATTGTTGTTTTCATAGTGTAACATGGCTTAAGAAAGGTATCACTCACTTAGCTAGAAAGGCTGTTTTCAGTTCCCTTAAGAGATACGTTTTTAAAATGAATTATACCAACTACTATGTGGAAAGGCCAAAGCTTTGCTTTTTGTAGAACTGACTACGAAGATCTGGGATCTACTCCTGTAACGCTGTGTGACTGAAAGAAGCCATGGATGAATTCTCAGAAATCAGCAGCAGAAAATGGTTTGGGCTTGAATGCACTGGCCCTGTGTCTTTAAGCAATGTTTTAGCTATTGTACAAATGTCTTGTTCATGAGACTTAAGCTGTTTTCACACTTTGTCTGGATTTCTAGAAAAGTTTAGGAAAGCCTGCCCCTGGAATTTTTCCAATTTGTTATTCACACATGTCCCCTAGCATTACATTTTCCCTTTTGTGGGGGGAGGGGGGTCCCAAGCAGGAAGCAGGGACACTACATCTGAAGGACTCTGTGGATAATGTTAACAAGATATCCAATATTGGCGGGTAGTGGCAAAGTCCGATATTATAATGATAGTTTGTGTCTTTATATTTCACTGCTACGTGTTAGTATTCACAGAATAACCGTGAAAAAGAACCGACTGGCGAGCAGAGAAGAGAATGAAGCAGCTTCATTACTCAACGACGATCTCAATGATGACTCACTGGCTGCAGGATATAAACATCATCAACCCGCTCACCTGTGGGGATTTTTCTGGGGGCTGGTAGGAAGAGTCAGGGCAAATTTGAGGTTAAATCCGTCTGTTGCCGTTCACACATGCAGCTCACCCAAAAAATCCTGGGAAATTGTTAGGAGTCTTGTGCATGTGTGAATACAGTAATAAAGAAGAGAGTGTCCTGCACAACCTCAGGGTCTTGTTGTGAATGTTTGTGCTCCTGGGTCATTTGAAGGACTTTCTTTGAACCTACTTCCTGTCTCTATATAATGTTAAACATCTGGAAGATCATACAAAATAAGAGGTACATTTCTCCACCTATTTGGGCATTATGTGAGGTTGCTTGAAATGCAAAGTTAATATGTTTTCTATATCTCTTTGCAATGATACAATACATTTTCACTATTATTTGAGCTCAAAAGGAATGCACAGTATAAGGAAAACAATTTCACAGTCTTGAAAGGGGATCAAATATATGTATATTTACACTAAAAACAATAAGGAACCTTGTGCAGATCAACAATTTCTACAGCAGAAGAAGTAGCAATAATGCTTTTCTTGTACACAGTATGAAGATCGAGCACACGCACACTTCCCCACTGCAAAGAGCAGTTTATACTGCATGTTAAAAAAAACAGAACTGGAAGGAATACAAGTGTCTCCATCTCCTTATCATGCTGCACCAACAGAGCAGCTTCAGAGAGACACTGATATTTAACTTGAATAGTTCATCTTTTGCCCATTTTAATTATCATTACTTTAAAAAAGTAATTGTTGTTGAAGTTAATCATTCAATAAAAAAAATATGTCGATCATAATTTAGAAACACCGCCCACCTCTATAATAATATGGCCTACATGGATGCAAATGAGGAATTTGTGGAGGAAAAAAAAAGGGGTGATGGTTGAAGAGAAGAAACTTTGTCCTTGGATGGTTCCCACCAGAATGAAACCGAGCGAGCAGGAAACATGAAGACAACAGGGAAGAATACAAAACTGCACTCGCACACATACATACAAACACACATACACAAACACAAACCTAGCAGATTCAGCAGAAACAATGGGTCACACAGTGTCACACATTGGACAAGTGTGAAAGACTCAGCTCTTTCCACAAACACACACACACACACACACACACACACACACACACACACACACACACACACACACACACACACACACACACACACACACACACACACACACACACACACACACACACACACACACACACACACACACACTGAGCCTACAGTACAGTGTGAAACACCATGGCACACTACTGCCGGGATGTTCAGCATTTGCATGGTTACCTTTGGTTCATGCAGAACTGTTCATTTGACCATTATTGACATAAATACATACAACACAATGCTGTCATGTTATGTGCTTGCCAACAGAGGCTCCTTGACTAAATTAAAACATGATACAAAGCAACATGGGGACAAGCTTCAATTTGTCAAATGTGTAGATTATATTCGCAACACACTAGATCTCTGACTGATTACATTTTTGAAATATCTCAGAAATCAGAAAAGATTCCACCCTGAAGAATCTCAAATCGACCCACCTATGAAATATGACATGATATCCTGAGATCTTATGTCACTAAAGATCTATTTGTATAATTTCTGCATATTAAGTAATCCTTGGTGTGCATCTATGATTATGTACAGTAAAGGTTAAAAGGTCAGCAAAATCCCATAGCAACAAAATGAATGAAATACAAATAAAACAGGTGCCTGAGAACCAGCAACCCACCACAAAACTGCCTTTAATCCACACACCCATGCAAAGCTAAATTATCTTAAACTTGGTGCGATTACATCTACAATACCCCAGCCTGCCTCTCTCTCTCTCTCTCTCTCTCTCTCTCTCTCTCTCTCTGCCGTGACAGGTCGTCTGCTTTCATGTTCTTGTAGTTGTCACAAAGGATGAGCAGAGACTTTTTTGTGGGGACAGAGAAATGCTGCGAGCTCCGTGACCTGTCTCTTCTCTGTATCATAAAGAAGACGCCTGCTGAGCAGCAGCTGCGGACCCTGAAGCCTGAGGGATCACATGACTCTGCTCTAATGGGCATTTTGCACAGTAGAGTACAATTTTGGCTTCAGCTCAAAACACTAGAAATATGTCTTAATAATAAGTAGGTCAAAGACAAGAAGAGACTGTCTCAAGCTTCTTAAGACTCTAAAAGCAAAATGCTGCTAAGATCTCTGGCTTGTTTTATCTGCGCGGCTCAAAATAAATTCACTATAGGTAAAGCTGTGATGAAATCTGAGAGGAATGAATTGATCATCATGCAATAGAGATGCACAATCCATTTTTTTTTTGTTCCGATTCGATTCCGATACATATACCGATATTTTTATAATCATAACTAATAATGTTATTGTTGTTGTTGGCATTGCATTGTGCTGGTTTCACATACAAACAGGAAGCGGCAACAGCTGTAAGGTCTTTCAGCTCTTTAAAACTGGAGAGTAAGAATTTTTCGTCATGTAGACAGAGCTGTTCCATCTTGTCTGATCGTCGTCATGGAGACGACTTGTGGACATTTCCTACAGTTCAGTCTGAACGTCTTCAAATTTAGACTGTCCGAGCCGAGAATGTTTTAATTGCCCAACGATCGTTCTTACATTAGTCAGTGACGTGGATCAGTGTTGTCAGTCCGATATCCAATACATCATTTGCGTCAATATCGGACCCGATACAGATATTAGATCTGATCGGCGCCATCTCTAAATGCAAACTGGCTTACGTTAATAAAAATCAAATAAGTCAATGTAGAGTTGAATGATCAATTTGTACTGTAAAATGTGAGAAAGGAGTTTGAACTAGACAATGACTGAGCGCCTCTGTATTCAAATACTTACAACTTGTGCCATATAAGAACAACGTTGCCAGATGATTTCCTACTCTTGACCTTTTTATAGGTCATACATCCTTCTGTCTCTTCAGTTTTTTCACTTGCTGACCTCTGTAGTAAAGAGGAAAATGTCCAAAAGAAGTAAAAAAAAAAAAAAGAAAAAGAAAAAGGAGATAACAAGATACTCAAGAACACTGCTGAATGAAACTAACTTCTACTTCTTTCCCACCCCAAATGTATTCAGCATATAAATGAGCAAAACTCTGAAAATCATAGTTTAAGAAAGGCTAATACTACCCCTACTTTTCTGGTTTCACAAGTGTACCTCAGCCAATGAATGGATTATCACTTTCAGTGAGCAGTATTCATTTCATTTAGTCTGGTAAAATACTGCACTCATCTGCTACACAGTAAAAGAAAATGCTTCTCAAAATGTTCCAGAGCCCCAGGCAGCATCTTCAAATATCTCGTTTAGCGTGACCAACAGTCCAAAAACAAAATTCATTGAATATATAATGTTTGAAAGAGAAAAAAGAAGACAACAAGCAAATCCTGACACTCAATAAGCTGAAACCTGTTAAGACTTGAGATTTATTTGGGATGATTTGTAATCAGTAAACAATCATTTTCTAAAAATTGAATACTGAATGATTCTCTTTTTGGTGCTAATGAGTGACTGTTTTATAAACTAGATATTCTGTAGCCTTTTTAAAAATCTCCTCCTCATTCTGTAGCAACTCTCACATCAGACATCATCTCCTAAACACACACAAGTTGTTTTTTTCATACAGATGCATAAGAAGAAGTACTCCATGCTGGACAAACGCGACTAATATCACTTAAAGGGAAACGTGTAGTACAACAGGGTTACACTTTAAAGTAAAAAAAAAACATCCCTGTTAGCCTCAGATCAAGTTCAATATTTTATATCAAGAGTCATTTTCTTGTCCAAGAAAAGGGTCCAGAATCTGTTGTTTGAGCCAAAGCATCGTGTCACCCCGGAGAGAACAATGTGCATGATGCAACCATGGCAATGCTGTCACCGAGACTGGAGAGAGGACAGAACGGATGTTTCCACAAGAAACTGTACTCGCAGCGAAGGAGAGAATAAAAAGATCACATTAAAGCAGAGGGGCTGCTCGATGGTGGCAAAAACCAGAATCACGATTAATTTGATCGATATTGAGATCACCATTATCTTCATCACAGGCATTTATTGAACTTAAACACTCAACAGTAACAATTCTGGATCCTTACTACTTAGTGGTGATGTAATCTAGTGGCCAACATACAACAGCAAAGACTTTCAAAAAAGTTACCACATCACAAAAGCTTCGGAGAAAACGAGCGCAACACAGCACGCGGCACAGTAATCGTTTAACCTCGATTATCTCGTTTTTAAGATCACCGGGAAGCCAAGATCGTAATTGAAATTGAAACTCGATGAATTGCCCAGCACTCGCAGGTAGATGAGCCAAACAAATGAGATAAATTTAGCCTGGGTTGGAACAGTTTCATGCAGCCTGCGTGAACCTACAGCACAGAACGTGCCGTGACCAAGAGGATAATGTTTCTGCCTCCCTCCAGGCTTTCCTCTCGGCTTCTCCAAAATCCCGCACAGCTTCCCCAACACGGATTTGGTGGTGTTGAGTAAATGCATAAAAATTGTAATTACATTAAAAGGGTGTAGTTTCTGCTTACATATGGGCAATGCCTCAAGTCAGACACCATCTAAGCACCATCTAAAATCTAACCCCAAAAAAGACAAACACCTCGATGAAGGAGGCTCTAAAACATCTGCAGCCGAGGAGGGCTTGAACTCAAGTTAACACGGATTAATGAGAGAAACACTTCAAAAGACAAGAAGGAATTCTCACTCATTCTCAATTATTTTTTTTTGGCTTTTTGACTTGGTTTGGACAGGACAATTGTAACGTGACAGGAAGTGTGTGGAGAGAGACAGAGTGACCCAAACAGAGTCAGGATCAGAGTCAAACCTGCGACCAGTGTGATAAAGACTGCAGCCTCTGTACAGGAGGCGCCTGCTACCAACTGAGCTAGCACCCCAGTTTATTCTTCTTTATTGTTCATACATAAGCTCACTGTGTGCCAAACATTCAGTGTTTTGTGATAATACCCAAAATGTGTTGCTGTCATGATGAGCTACCACCTTTGAAGCTTTTAACTCGTCCTAAGAAAAGTACTTCTGGTCATGTTTGAGGGGGGAAAAGACTGAAAAAGATATCAAATAAAGATTGAATACAAGACTCTACATCACCTCTTGGTGCATCCTCTGTGACATCATCACCACAAACAACACCAATACATCACGATCAAAGACGCCATAATCGCCCTCATCATCCTTGATATTATCACAATTCATCCTCATCATAAAACACACTCTGCAGATGTAATGCCATCTCTGCTCCGTCCCTCTTCCCTCACTGGGTCTCGCTTTCCCTTGGCCCATCACCATGACGATGGGAGCCCGGTGCCTTGGATACAGTCACTAGGCAACCAGCAGCATCAGCACCGGCAGCAGCAGGAGCAGCAGAGTCCTGTCAGAGCTTTAGTGGAGCAGCAGAGAGAGAGAGAGAGAGAGAGAGAGAGAAGAGAGAGAGAGAGAGAGAGAGAGAGAGCCAAGCTTCCTCCTCAGGCTGCATGTGAGTTTGCTCTCTGAAGAGGAATGTTAATGCATTTATCGTGTTTGGATCTGAAGCCTCAAACATCCCACAACACAAGAGCTACTTTGTGTAATGAAGACTGACACAAAAGGATTCACACCAGAGGATATAGTTTGACTGATATGGGTGCAGAATGAGGCCTAAAAGACTGCTGTGCAAATAAACATGATTACTACTTAAATCATTGTTAACCGTATCTAATGTAGACATGGTTTCTATTTGTATTTACTTCTATCTCTCTAAAAGAACCAAAAATCCAAAATTAAAGATTTCCAGGTAACGTCCCATAAGAGAATGAACAGCACCAGACCCTTACATTTAGGGAGCAGGAAACCGAAAATGTTTGCCATTAATGGTTGAAATTATTACTTTTATTGTTAAAGAGGCACCAAAATATGTTTTACAACAGCTGTCTGAAGAGATCACTTAACATTACACAACTACTGGGCAGGAGTGGAGAAGAAATCTAGATCCTCCTTAGAATTAAAATACTTTGTTAGGAATGAAAGTCCCACACTGGACATCTAACTAAAGGAGTACAGAAGCCTGTTGCACCAGCTTTGCTCTCTCTTAAGATATTGTGCACACTGAACTAATGATTAAAAACCAAGGATGTGTCAATGTCTGCGTATACTTACGACAAAAAAAACTGCTGAAAAATATGGAATTTTCACTTTTGCAAGCAGGTGGGCAAGAAAAATTGTTTTGACCTATTGTTTGGATCTATACAACAGCAAAGAGGCTAACAACTGAGACTAGCTTTTGAGATTCAACAAATTAAACAAGTTCATTATGCATTATGATGAGAGGATAACTCTGCAGTCACAGAAAATGCCAGTTCGATAGCCTAATTGAATAGCATAATGCTAGGTTGATGTTAACTTTATCGGTATACTGTGTAATGTGACATTTTGTTATAAGTTGCTAGTCGTCTTGTTTCAAGTTCTTGCATCTCTCCAAACACTTCACCATGCTAGCAGCTATTTTAAAGTAGACTTTACACTTAGGACTACGTAAAGGTTTAGGAGGCAACTTCTTCTCACATTGAACATATTTCAGCTAATGCAGCTCTTTAAATGTTAGCAGCACTTCATCTCTACCTGAAGATAGAAACTACATTTATAGGCTTTTTTTTTTTCACTTTTCATAGCTGGTGAAACCCACATCAGAAGCATTCACTTTTTTGAAGCATGAAGACAAAAGGGAAGATTTGCCAAGAGGTAGAGGGGTTTATTCTGGAAAATAGCAGTCCTAAAAAACAAGTTTTGCTTGTGCAGCTTAAAGTCGACTTTATAACAATTTGTATGAAAAATAACATCGGTTATTTAAGGAATTTTAATGAAATCAGAACAATTTAATTGGCTTTGCACTAAAATCATATTGAAAAAAGTATTTTCAGAATTACAGTTAAAAAGGGGGAATTTAACCAGATGCCAGGTGCATAACACAGTAGAGTAAATT